>NC_090051.1:2623685-2923685 GCF_038355195.1 Osmerus mordax | reverse complement strand
CCTTGCATTGTGCTCTGTAGCAACAGGTTAAGTCTTTCAAGTTCGATCAGTGCGTCAGTATGGATACTTCTATAGGCAGCTATACAATATGTCAGGTCGAACTATGGCATGTTGACTGCTAAAGAGAGGCAAGACATGAACCATTTAGGCCAGTCCATTTTGCGGCATAGACGAATGGTAAGGACTGAGCTAAAGATTCAAAGTCTTAAAGGTTTACTTGAGTGACACAGAAGACAGGAAGCAGAGCGGAGGTCTGGGCAGGACGTGGGTGAGATGAGAGCCACACCTTGCAGGGACGTGTGGGTCCTTACAAGTCCTGGCCAAGTCTCTCGATCTCGTCGGTCAAGAAGTCGATGTCTGATCTGGTGGCCGCGGGGTTGGAGACGACCATACGGAAGAAGTTGACCTTGTCTCCCTGGGGCTGGTAGCCCACCATGGTGGTTCCAGACTCCATCATCATGGCCTTGATCTTGGGCGCCACCTGTTGTCAGATGTCAAGACAAGCCGTAGAACGAAGAAGAGGTCAGCGCTGTTTCATACAAACACAGCTGCCAATCAAGAAGTGGTTCAGTTGGCAGGTTATGGATTTTAAAAGCCTCAGCACTGGCTTATCGGTTAGTGTTTCCACCTTGGCTATCCACCCTTTGCCAAAAAGTGCACACTGCAGGTGGAGGAGTGGGTGTTCTAATTCAGCGATCGACTCAGCCAGCCTGCGGAACTATTGGGGGTTAATTGGGGGTTTACCTTGTGCAGCCTCTCCCTCCGCTCCTGCCCGTCAGGCATGTCGCGCATCCCCGGGGGAAGGTACCAGAAACACACGTTGGTGTGCTGAGGCTGTCGAGAGGGAAGTCGAGAGTTACGAGAGAGATCGTGGTCCAGCTGTGTCGGAGGAAGCTCAGTCCGTCTCCATGGGAACAGCAGCTCAGTTTACCTTCTGGGTTTATGAGTATTAACAACCAGCTGATTGGAGAGTTTAACCATCACCTCGACATCAACATGACCAGTTCAGACACAGCGGTACTAGCAAAGTATCTCTGAGTCATGAAGGTCCAAGGACAGAATATATAGTAGAAAGGGAAAACAAATGTAACATACAGCCAACAGGTGTTTGGTATTCAACTCATAGACCCGTGACTGTCTTCAGAACACAATACAGGTTACAGTAGGAATGCGTAATTAGAAATGAATACAGAATATATGAACAGATAATAAGGCAATAACTGATCTACTGATTGTGATCAACTTGAGCACAATTTAAATCCAAGATCTCTCCCATAGTTGTGCTAATCTAAATCCATTTAATCTGATAGGAAATGAAAGAACAAAAATATATTCTGTGTTCATGTAGCAGACGCTTTTATCCAGTCACATACAGTACAGGGGGAATCTGAACCTGTTGATCTCTAGTCAAGAGCTCCAACCATTGAGCTGTACCCTCCCCTCTCAGTGCTCTAGAGGAATCCTCTCAGAGCTATTCCAGCCTGGGAGATAAAGGGGAACATATCTCACCTCTCCCTGGAAGACCATCTCGTAGCCCTCTCGGTCCTTGATTTTGTTGTAGAGATACGCTGAGAGGTCCAGGCACTTGTCAATGTGCTGTTCAAACCCTACTGTTCCCTGAAAGAGGGGACCAACGGCAACACATTGATGTACAGTGTTAAAAGGATCAGGACATGTAATTGATACAGTTATCTATGTGAAGGGGAAAGATATACTTTTGCTTTCCACATGAGCCAGAACTTGAAGATGTCCACGTGTCTTCCGCACTGGATGGCCTTGTCACCGGTGTCATACGTGACGTCATACTGTTTGTCAGGCTGGAAGAGGTAGCCTGCACACATGGAGTTGCAGCCTTCTAGAACTCCCTGCAAGAGTTTAGAAGAGGTCGGACTGGTGTGTCGATGTGTGTGCTTGTCTGTATCTATGTGATTTTGGTGTGTGTGCGTACGTGCATGTGTGCGTTTTTGTATGTGTGTGTGTGTGTGTGTGTGAGTGTAATCTTACCCGTTCCCTGACTAGGATGGCAGAGCACTGCAGAGGAACGCCCATCATCTTGTGAGGGTTCCAGGTGACAGAGTTGGCCCTAGTGGGAAGCACAAGATCGACTGAGAGCGTGTGGTGATGGCACGGGCTGGTTTCTCATGCTCCTCAGTGGGCGAGTGTATAGCTGTGTTCAAACTGTGTGTCAGAATGTACCTCTCCACCCCGCTCAGCTTGTGCCTGTGCTGCCTGGACATCAGCAAGCCACCTCCCCACGCTCCCTGCACAAACACAACCGCTTGTTTTCATGGATGATAGCTTCCGTGGACACAAAAATACCGTAGGTCCGTCTGGGCCAGACACGGTAGCTTTCAATACCCTTTAGAATACTTCAGTTTACAAGATTGCTCCTTTCTGACACGATGAAAGCAATGGTATCTGCCTATATATCCCTCCCCTAACAGACAGATTTAAACAAAACTTCAAGTGAATGAAAATGGTATAGTGAGGGGTTTTCGGGCCCAGAGTCATTCACTGAAATACACTCTTCAGAGATCTATTTAGGAGGCCTGTTGGAGTGATGAGGCTAGAGAAGATTCACTTACATCTACATGCAGCCACATGTTGTACTTCTCACAGATGTCTGCAATCTCGTTGATGGGGTCGAACGCCCCGTACACCGTGGATCCCGCAGTAGCGTTCACAAACATCGGAACACATCCCTGGCAGTGGACAGGGAGAACCGGACAGGGAGAACACAGTCTATTACGCTGATGTGCTGGAATCCAACTGCAATGTTCACTTTGTGCAATCTTTGACATAACAGAAATTGGGTGGAACACATTTCACAGACTATTCTCTATTTCTCCAGGCAAGCCGTTGCTGGTGTAGACAGCTCCTGTGTTTTGTTCCGTAGCCTTAACTAAATCAGTTCCATCAGACTGTGTTTTGGAACTAGGGGCAATGTGTGGGATAACATTTGGACAGGCATAGGCACGAACCTTAAAATGGAAATGCCCTTTTTGTTATTGTACACTCAAACAAGTATGATTAACTGCAGATGCACTTCAATTAATGGGTTTGAATTAAATGCCTATTCTACAAGTTAATGTTTCGACTCACTGGAAGTTATTAACATTATGCTACCTCACTGAGCAACAGACAAGAAAGCAGATTAATCTTATTTAGAGACACGGACTGTATGACTTTCCGCTAAATCACATTAAATATGAAAAACTCACCCTCTTCTTAGCGTCCAGGACCTTGGCTTCCAGATCAGCAGGGATGACCCTTCCCCTAAACAAGCACACAGGCATGTCAGACCCTCCACACCGTTTCTACGTGGCTTCAACAGAGAGGATGGCTGTAGCTCAGCGTTGGGAGCATCTGACTGCAGATCATGAGGTCACAGATTCAAATCCCCCTTCTCACTGTTGCTATGGAGGAAAACGACTGAGTGACTACTGATCGAATACCGATCGGAATATAGAACCTCCACAAACCTCTCATCTGTGCTCAGAAGAATCAGGTTCTCGGTTCCAAAGCCCAAAGCTGCGCTGGCCTTCTTTATGGAGTAGTGGCTCTGCATGAACGGAAGGCAAGAATTGATTTTATTGAGGTACTAAAAAGGCCAAACTGACAATCACCTGTGACACAGATGTCTTAAATGACATCAGGATGAATTAAAGTGGCCGAATGAAGGATTTAATGCGTTTCCGTTTCCCCCGGGGCTCTGTGAAAGGTCAAAGGTCAAAGCATCCAGTCCATACTGAGTGAGAGGAGGTACTAACGTGCTCTGAGGTGAACAGGACCAGTCTGGGAGCGGCCGTCATGCCTTTGGTCTTCACCTCCGGGAAGAACTTGTAGCGGGCGATCATGACACTGTACATGTTGGAGATGGCTCCTCCTGTGGACATGAAGCACAAAGCAGACAGGCAGACAGTTACCACAGCATCCTGTGGCACGACACAGCAGAAGGAGCTAGTAAGCATCCATGCATCTCCATGTTACGGTGAGAATCGAGAAAAAACTCCCATCTCCGGTTACAAAGATGTAGTATTTTATGTCTGACTTTTCATCTGTTGTCCCTCACAGGTGAACTCATCCTGGCCTCTCACCTGGCGAAAAGATCCCGTCGCCCTCTCCGTTGGGCCAGCCCACGATCTCCCTCATCTTCCTCAGGGTCAGCTGCTCCATGAGCACAAACACAGGGGCGATCTCATAGGTGAACCTGCAGAGCACAAACACTCACCTCGTCAAAACAAGACCCAGTCCTCGGCGCTCTCCGGTTTCTGATGGTTACCGTTCTGGTGCTCGCCTCCCTGTGCTCTTATAAGGATTTTCGCTTTCCCTTCTCAATTACATCCCCTGTGTCGTGTTACTATCAGAAAGATGCATCATAAACATGGAATAATAGTGGCTCCATGTTGACTACATTGTTTTGTGTTTCTCACAAAGGACCAAACCCTGAATGATATCTAAAGCTTGAACTCATCTCGTGTTGTGTGCTCATTGAGCAAGCAGCATTATCAGCTAGTAAAGAAAGTAATGGGGCAATTCGAGCCATGTCACGCTTCAGCAATAGTTCTGTCACATTGTATAAGGGGCTGGCTTTACTCAGTGGAATGAAAAAGAACATGAGTGTCACATCGGCTCAAGTCCATTAAGAACCATGAGGGAGCTATTGTCTAGGAGCTGGAAGGAGGAAGAGACCGAGAGACAGTATGTGACGCAATGAGAAAGAGACAGAAAGACAGGATATGACACAATGAGAATGTCGCTGCCTTTGTGTCTGAAGCACATCTGCAGAACAGCGTGTGCACAGCTAGTTTGGAAAATGTTTCAGGTCCCTGTGTCAACCTGATGCTCCGACCAGTCGCTGGCTGTTTACCTTGAGTTTACGTCCCCCGCACAGATGCCCTTTCCTGGGTTTCTTTACGTTTGTATCTGCCAAGTCAGCCATCTATTCATATTCTATAATACATCTTCTAGATATGGCCCATGACGAACATTATGAGAACTCAGATGGAAACATATCATACAGGTCAGTTGGGCTTCCTTAACGCCATCATATTTCCTGTGACCTCTTTCAAAGTATTGTTTCCATTTCATTTAACAATCCAGAAAACTCTTGGGGAAAATACACTTTAAGAACTAAATTTTCTCTGCTGCACTGTAACCTTTAGTTGAATTAGATGATGTTCTTCGCTAAATCCTGCCCTATGCTCTTCTAATGATCCTACTGCCTGTCTGTTCATGCGGTACAAGTCAATCCATCTACAGAACATTACAGTCCATAACCCATAATGGTTTTTAGACAGCAGGCTTGCCAGCAACATAATAAAGAAGTCCAACCCTTTCTTTTTTCAGACGTTCATTTGAACTCCATCACTCACATAGACTAATTCTGATGGTATAACCCCGGACACGATTGTCATTCCATTAGTGTCAATCAATGGCTGCCTGTGGTAATTAATGCTGATGGAGTGATCGCCGAACATGAATAACAAATGTGTGTCCCACCTTCACCCTGGGCCTCCAGTCATCCACAGTGATGTTGTCATGTTGTCACATGATCTGTCTAAACCAAGCAGGAAGCCTTAGGTGGAGTAGCACATCAATAAGGAGGTGGAACCACAATCAGCCGGACTAACTATACACTCATCGACTGTGTAGTGAAGAGTAAACAGAATATACGAGGGTCTTAGGGATGATGAAGGCATACCAAGCCAGGGATGAGGTGTACATCCATCTTCATTAAATGAGGTAAAATCCCTGTGTTAATGGCGGGGTTGTATTTCAAGAGTAATTGTAGATACAAGTCCACGACTAAACATATCTCTCATTGTTACCACGCTATTGTGCCAAGTCTTCTAACTAGCATGGGAATCTGGGTTCTACAGAATATCTCACACCTTGAGCACAGTTTCCTTACATCAGTGTGTTACCGAGATTAGCTTTGGCCAGAGGTTAGACTGCCTCGAGTTTGAGCTGCCAATCACAGTAACATCTAAGTCGACAGTAACTCAGGGCCTTTGAGATGTCGACCTTCATCAGGACACGTCGCTGAACTCTCTGGCTAGTACGACACTCCTCCATATTCTGAAAAGCAATATTGAATCACATGTTCCTCCTTGGGGAACTGACATCACCCTCTGGCCTCTGGCCTCTGGTCTGAGGCATTACAGAAAACAGAGACATGAAAAAACCCTGAATGACAATCAATATGCAATTTAGTTTGCCTGTAGGGCTGTATTATCTGAGTGCAGTAACACTGTCGGTCTACAACCAAAGCGCAGCAAACAACAGACTCTTCAGAAGTCCCCTATGTGTAAGGCCCTGTCCTCCGTGTTTGATCGACAGTCTGGGAGAGTTTTGTGAGGATCAGTCAGCTAAAGGCACACCAAGGGTCCTAATTATGTCACTTGAAGTCATCATCTGCTTGAACCTAAATCTACTGAGGCCATTAACCAAAATGGAAGGAAATTATTTTTTTTCAGGGACAGACTTACATAAACCTATTCTCCCACTCCTAAATGAATCAACTTGACATCTTACTGCGGAGAAATTTCAATTATACCTGACTGAGACAGTTGACTGATTGATCGATGTTGTAGCCTGAACATAGGTGCTTTAATGCTAAAAACACATTATACATGCAATACATTTAGATTAGCTAACAATGATTAAATGCTATATACGTGTGAAGAAAACATTTTTTTATCCCTTATCGACTTCCACTCACATGTTAGTGTTTGCTGTGGATGTGAGCCACTCTCCCGCCAAGCCAATGATGTCCAACCCTGTGGAGAGCTGGTTGAAGAACCTGGGGTGACCTGGGAGACAGGAGAGCACGGCATGATTTGTTCGAGAATTTGACACTAGTTTTATCTGTAATCATTACAGTCTACAGTCTACCGAGTGTAGACTATTGTATTGAGCAGTATTGATTGTACAGGGGAGGTTGGGGTTGAGGGGGGAGGGAAGGGGGAGGGAGGAGGGGGGGAGGGGGGGGGGGAGGGGGGGGGGAAGGGGGAGTACTGCTTTGTCGCACGGCATCAACCCTTTGTCTTTTGTCCTCACCTGTCCTCACTCCGTATTTCAGAGTGTCCCTGCAGTCCACCAGGATCTGCTCCAGGGACTCTGGTTGGTCAGAGAGCTCCAGGTTGAAGCCCTCCATGCCCTCCAGGAGCTGGTGAGGGTGGTGGAAGTCCAACACTTTGGTGGACCTATCGAATGTCTTGCGGACATAGTTGGTGAGAATGTCCACAATCTCCAACATAAACTGCATGGTTGGTTCCTCTCCATTTTTGGCCGGCAATAAATCTATGAATTGAGATCAATTTGATTTGAAAGGTCAATATCAATGTGTGTCATGTTTTCATGAAGCACTGTATCCTCTCATCATCCGATTATTAACCCTGCTGTTTTTCTACCTGACTTCAAATAGTCAATATCTCCACTTTCTGTGGATTTCCTCATCATCTATTACAAAACTAGATCTCCTCAGAGCTACACATACTTCTGATCCTTCTCATTGAGTTTTTAAACAAACTTCCAGAGAATCGCAGTGTTACTCAGGGCTTGTGCTGCCAACAAGACCGATTTAAATACGTCATTTAAATTGTCATGATGTTTGGCAGTGAACCTGCCGTAAAACAGGCTGCATTTTAGTTGAATGCAAGATATGCAAGATGCATATCATTTCAACATTATTGAGTAAATTATTTTTATTTCCGTACCCACATTTATTTTGGCTCCAATAGAACTAGACTGACGTGATAATCAGCGATAGACAAGTCGTAATCCCATAAAATATTATGGGATTATTATGTTGAAAGAGAATTGCATTCAGGCTATATCTCACGTGAAATAAAATGTTTGAATAACTCTGTACAAATAAATTAATAGGCAGTTTACCTCTAGCGAAAAGATTGGAGAAGTCCGTCTCGGTGCGTCTGAAACGGGTATCTCTGTCGCTGTTGTCACAAGACAGCTGATTCTTAGACGACTGTTCCTGGAAGGAACCCACAATCCGACTCTTCTCCTCCAGATTGTTATTTTTCTGCAAAAATCCTAAATGGTTGCAAGGGGCAGAGGAATCAAACGGTGGATTAACGTTCCCAAACATCTTGAACACACGCAGTTTTACTCAAAGCACATGCTAGCCCACTTCTGAAACTGACTATCCTGTTTGCTGTGGATGCTTTGAGGAGATTCCCATCCTGTTGGGGGAACCCTATTTATAGCGGAGGGGAGGTTGAGCACAGTGACATCAGCATCAAAAGCCAGTCAAGCAAACACAAATAGCAGTCCTTTAGTAGCCTAGCTGTAAATTCGTATTAAGTCCCCTCGACAAGTTCCACTTCAGTAAGCAGTGAAAGCATAATGACCCGATGTCATTAACGCCCGGGGGGAACTAATGTTTAAAAAATGCTATTTCTTTTAAGGTGTAATAGACATGAACGCAAGTAAAATCGCGCACGATTTGTACATACTTGGCGCTAAGCCCAAGTGTCAGAAGAGCAGAAAAGAGTCAGGCCAATTATTACTGGGGTTGGCCTGACGACAGAGGAAAAAACACTTTCAGCCCAATTTCAATTCGTGTGGGCAGACACAATATCAATTGTCTCAAAAAAATAATAAAACACGTTATAACAAAGCCCAAGACAAATTACTTTTATTGATTAAATATAAAACTAATCAGACTATCGAAGTCTTAAGAAATTATAGACTGCAAGTTTATTAGGAGGACGTCTAGCCAGGAAATACCATATCGGACTATTGTATTGCACCTGGTTAGAGCTAATTAAGGTTGAGCCAAGTCTGTAATTCCATGAAAATTAATTATCAGACAATCTCTCTCTCTCTCCTTGTTTTTCTTTATTTTCCTCTCTCTCCCTCTCTTTCTCCTGGGCCGAGCCGATGTTGTAGCCTCAATAGGTTACTGACAGCGCTATCTCTGCAAAACAGAACCCTGACGAATTACGATTGCAGACGCCTCTGAATCGCTTTCCTTCAAATGCGTTTCAATCGTGATAAGGCCTGACACAAAGCACTTGGAAACGTAAATTTGTAGCTTTAATGAATTACACAAACCAATTCTTCTTTAAAAGCTGCACATACGCTATTCCAACTGGCTACAGTCAACAATATGAATAACATAGGAATAGTAGTCTATAGGCCATTGCGTATTTTCAAAAGCTATTTAATCAGGCCCGATGTCTTTGTAGGGTAACATTTAGGACAGTAACATTTTCACTCAGGCCTAAATGTTTCCCAGGTAAACCATGTGAGGGCGCAATATTTAGACTTTAATTGTATAAAGGACATAGGCCTACCATTAGCATTAATTTGGGACGGGGGGCGGGGGTGTGTGTTCAATAGTAGTCCTATCCAAATTGCATTTTATCTCATTTGAAAAACAGTTTTTTTTTCCCCAAAAAAAATCACGTGGTTACAATAATTGAGGACATTATCATCCTTTCAGCCTTAAAACCCACTCATGCGATAAGAGCCTTCCCATTGACAGCGTGCATAGAGCGTGTCACCCGAGCAGCGCCGCACAACCACGCAGAATATTCCGTATCAGACCAACGCACATTTTCCATAGTGACACACAGAAGCTCAAAATTCAAAATGTGCCGTGACAGGCCTTCTTTTACCACGCGCTGTTGACATGTTTCGGATGCATATTTGATGGATGCACAGATATTAATAACCGTTCGTCTTATAAACCTCACATTCAAATACATTAAAGAAATGTTTAACTCACCACATATCTTCATTCCCAGTTTTCTAGTACATCCATGAGCAACTCCACACCAGGCGTCATAGCCTAAAATCATTTAGGAAAACTATTGAGATAGTGCTAGAATTACGTTGGTCATGACCATAAATTCTCCAAAATGATTATTAATGAAAGCGCTGGATGGGGCATGTTGAAGCAGATAGTGGATAGACTACAATTATGAATATATCAACACTGAACTGTGTGTGAAATCATTAATATGTTCAGGTTCTGAATGATATGAAAACATTGTGTAATTGAACGTTAGCATTTAGAACGTTGGCCATAGGATGACCAACTTTAACTGGTTGCATATTTGCCAGAAATATCTAATTGTGTGGAAAGCCATGAGTCATCAGATCGGCCAGTGTCACATCCCTGAGAATAAAGGCCTCGGGGGATTTCAAGGGGGCACCTTTGAGACATGGAAAATTTCACCCACAATGAGAAATTGGATCCATCCAAAAATCAGGTCAGATTTTTAAGGGGTCAGTTCCATCACATCCTTTTGCAAACATCCGAAGCCTCCAACAGAACATAAAATATTTAACCTATAGCCTATAAAAATATGTATTTATTTGTGTGTTTATTAATTAGAGGAGGAGGAAGGAAGAATAGAATATGACCAAACCAATGCTTAGACGGGGGATGGCATATTGTTCATCTTAAAATATTAGAATGTTGTCAACAGTAGGCGTACATCGCCCACAACAATAATATTCTACAGTATAATCTTCCATCCTTTTATTCATTCGCTCGGAAGAATATTGTGGCCTTTGTTTAAGAAAATGTGAAGCCTAGAGCCTAAAGAAGTATATATTGAGGTAGGCTACAGCCTGTAACATTGCGTCTCGAGCTTCCTTTAACGTTCGGCTATAAATAAGGAGCTCGAACACACCATTAGGGTCAATTTAAAGTGGTTGCAATCACCGGCACTTTACACGTAATTACCATTCACCAGATGCCCTGTCGAACGCTTTTATTCAGACTATATATCAAAAATGGTACTGAAAAATTCTACTTAATTGTCCAAATGCTACATCCAATAATAATAATAAGAAGAAAAAAATAAGACATTTTAGTTCACAATTTACTTTTATGAGACGATTGGAACCTTTTCAAATTTGTATGTAAAATGTGATAGTCTTGGCAATAGGAAGCCCATTCACTGTTGTTTTTTTAATTGCTTTCAACTCGTGTTTTTAGAGGACATCACCTGTTTTGACAGCAAGATTCGTCAATGAAGCCGAGTCCGGGCGGTCTGTCACGCATGCAATGCCGCGGTGATTTGTAGACGGAGAAGCATTTGGAATGGTAGGCTACATTCTTTTTTCATCCATGGCGATGATTAATGGCGTTGCTCTCAAAGTAAATAGCACAAGTGAAAAAGCATTTTATCTGCGATGGACCTACTTGAGCCTGGTGGTCGTAAATTTGTCGAGTTGGGATCCGGTTCGCCGCCAGAGGAGGAAGGTGCAGACGCCGCCATCAGTCCTGAGACACAGTAGCCTACAAAAGTCCTCACTTCAAAGCGCGCTGTCACTTTCTGCGAACACCCTCTTATTTTAGCAGAGATGAAAAGTCCCACTCACTGTAAGGAGAAGAGAAATAATAGCTAGCGGAGCCACAGTACTGGACATGGATAATGACATGTCGAACTATTTGAATATGGATGTTTGAAGATAAGATATATCCCCTCGTACAAATGTTGACAGAGATGCAGAGCTATGCGAATAATGCTGTTCAAATTGACAAGACACGACAGACTTGTCGACGAGATTGTCTGGCAAGGTTGATTCTAAAGCATAAATTATGCTGTCTGCACTGATCTACAGCACACCTCAAAACTAGTCTTAGTCATCCCATACCACAAAAGTCTAAAAACAAGGAGTCTCATTCAACCAACCATATCACCACAATGGTTCGCATTAATCCTCCAGATCCCATCAATAGGCTAACCTGATCTCGGCTGTCGACGTGGATAATGACCCAGCACGTGAGAAGTTGATAATAATGAACATCTGATGAAATGGAATGTTGAGATAGGTGAGGAATTGGACAGCAGACCGTGAAGCCAAGGATGTGAATATGTAAAGGTCAAATTGTCCACAGTCTATCTTCGATTGATTTCTCAATTAGTAATTAGTAAATTGTTTAATGAGGTCTAAATGAAATTAATAAATACACGATTGATGAGTAGTCAGAAACATTAGAGTTAGCCTGCTTGTGTATATAATAATGACCCCGATTCAGGTCAATGTCACTTCATAGAGAAGAGCCTTTGAGATACAGTCTACGCATAGTTGTCAATAAATAAATAAAAATGTAGCAGATAAACGTTTTAGGATATATAATATATCCAGCATCACGTATGAATAAAGGGTTGGTTTGATATAAAACAACCTTATCGGTGATGTGCAAAATCCACACAACTAAAGCCACAAAATGTTTTTTTAACGGCTTCATAACACCTGTTAGAGCTTCTTCAATGAAAACTCATCTTTAAAAATAATTTTATTTTACCTTTTTAAAGGGTGTGCCAGTGCAACAGTAACCCCGTGTTATAAGGCTGCTTACCGTGCTGGTGATGGATACAGGTGAACAGGTAGAGTCCAAAAAAAGAACTACGAGACACTGACCAAATTAAGTCCTCCAAAAATGTGATGTGTAAAATGTGCGTTAAACAGTCCTGGAAAAACGTCGGGTTGAAGAATAGTTCACTGTGAAATTCCATGCACGCTGACCTTTTTTTTGCTGATGTACATTTGATGTGCTGATATTTAAAGCGTACATTGCCTATTTATTCGTTACTACGCACGCATGAGTCACACCACCTCCGCCGGTGTTGCACATTTCCCCCCTAATATCAAACAGACATCCGCTTTGTAGCCAAATATTCTTGGGATATTTCTTGGTGTGCCTTTCTGATATAACGTGACTTTTGGTACGTGTTTGGTTTGTCTTTGACGCTATGTACCTCGATTTGGGATCCCGGTCACGAACATGGACTTGGAAGTTTGATCCTCTGAGCAACACATTACGCTTGTGAGGGGTACCAGGGAGGGGAGGTCGCCACGTCCGGGTCAAATGTCATTTGTAAGGGTATGTAGGCTCGTCTAATCAAAAATACATCTGTTTCGACCTTTATTTTGAATTTTAATTTGTTCATCTTAATGAATTTATGTTCCAGTTCAACTCGATCAGCACGCGGGCTTTAGATTTAGCTTGCTATGTCGAAATAGTGGTAATGACAAAATGTAGCCTATATCCTTCCTGAAAATATCTGGATGGATAATATCTTATTTTTGGATGGAAAAACTAAAACGATTCGGCTTCTTGCATCGTGTTGAAAAGGTAGCTCCTCCACAAGGTGGCAGTACGGAATCATCAATAGAATCCGAGTGGGCCATCAATTAGTAGTTCACAGGAATAAACCCAGACATAGATCGAATAATTCGTCATCAAATCAAAGTTACATGGGGTGTAACACAAGTGATACTGTAAACACCTGTTGCCTATCCCAATAATGAGTCTCCCCCAATCACTCCTCGCGCCAAACACACATAATGCACATTTACTTAATCATGTGCCTTGTCCTACGTTTCGTCATGATCTTGATCATTAACAAGAACATTTGAATGGTTCCTGTAGCGACAACCAAATGGCCGTTTGTTGCACTGACATTATTGTAGGCCTACATACTTTAGACATGAAAAGAGGTCATTCACGGGAAATGAAAATATATATATTTTCATAATTGTAGTTGAAAAATAAATAAGTGGTAGCTTTGGTAACCGATACATTTTCGAGCATTTGGCTACCTTCGTATCTAGCCTAGATTGTAGTTTTGTCTAAACAACCTTTTGGCACATCAACTTCAAATCACTAGGCTAGATATCAATAATGAATTCAGAGGTCATATCACCATTGTGACAATCCAGTGAGAAGGGGGAGGTATCACGCAATTGCTTTTGTCATTCCAAATCAGTTACAAAAGTCCCCGCAAGATGGCGCTTGATCATACTATACGTCAAAATAAACGAAAGAAAGCTTTAAATTGAGAGGCAGGTTGCCCTCATGAAGTCTCCCCTCGCTTTGTACAGGCTGCTTTTAGACAGAGTGATAATAAACTTGTAGTTCAGTTCATTATAACTTTAATTTCACGCCCTTAGGCTAACAGACGTACTGTCTTCATCTGAAGAAGTAGCTGTCATCGTGTCACAGGTGTCAAAGCAGTCATCTATTTCATTTTCACTGCCAAAGCAAGCATTATTGTTTTCTCTCTAAGTCTCTGTTGGCGAGACGAAAATGCAAAAATGTGCATAAAAAGCTGTAACAGTAATTGTAATGTAACATTATTAAACATGCTGTTTTGCATAACCTATTAGTATAACCCTCCCCCTCCTTCCATCATCTACCATTAGACCGACCTGCATGGTCTGCTAGTACACTGGGGCTGTTCCTGAGAACCACAGACCTGCTGGGGCACTGGGGGGCACTGGGGTACACTGGGGTACACTGGGGCACTGGGGTACACTGGGGCTGTTCCTGAGAACCACAGACCTGCTGGGGCACTGGGGTACACTGGGGTACACTGGGGTACACTGGGGCACTGGGGTACACTGGGGCACTTGGGTACACTGGGGCACTGGGGTACACTGGGGCTGTTCCTGAGAACCACAGACCTGCTGGGGCACTGGGGGGCACTGGGGTACACTGGGACACTAGGGTACACTGGGGTACACTAGGACACTGGGGTACACTGGGGCACTGGGGTACGCTAGGACACTGGGGTACACTGGGGCACTGGGGTACACTGGGACACTGGGGTACACTGGGGGACACTAGGACACTGGGGTACACTGGGGTACACTGGGACACTGGGGTACACTGGGGTACACTGGGGCACTGGGGTACACTGGGACACTGGGGTACACTGGGGTACACTAGGACACTGGGGTACACTGGGGTACACTGGGACACTGGGGTACACTAGGACACTGGGGTACACTGGGACACTGGGGTACACTGGGGCACTGGGGTACATTGGGGTACACTGGGGCACTGGGGTACACTGGAGTACACTGGGGCACTGGGGGGCACTGGGGTACACTGGGGTACACTGGGGTACACTAGGGCACTGGGGTACACTGGAGTACACTGGGGCACTGGGGGGCACTGGGGTCCATTGGGGTACACTGGGGCACTGGGGTACACTGGAGTACACTGGGGCACTGGGGGGCACTGGGGTACACTGGGTCACTGGGGGGCACTGGGGTACACTGGGTCACTGGGGGGCACTGGGGTACACTGGGGCACTGGGGTACACTGGGGGGCACTGGGGTACACTGGGGCTGTTCCTGAGGACCACAGACCTGCTGGATCGACCACAACCAGGGAGCTGCTCCACACCACTGTGTCTCTGTACTGTTCTCTCCCCCTTACACCTCCTCACAAGTGGAGAGACTGATGTCAGAGATACACACATCGACGTAGGTTTAGGGGCGGACCAAAAGGACATGTCCCTGCCGGCGTCGAGACCATTGAAAAGTCCACATCAGTAATGACCAGCAAGGCAAGGGTTAGTGTTAGCAGACAGGGCGATAAAAAAATATTTGTCCCCACCAATGTTCAAACCAAACCTCTGCCCTTGGATACATGACCAACCCAGAGAGACATCCTCCTAACAGAGCTCGGCTTAATGTTGGGCTATATTTAAAAGCTTGTTCTTCATTGGCTGGTAATGACACTGACCCTGTGGACCAGTTCCCTTGGAACAACTTCTTTTAACACTGAAATGGCATGAAATTCAGTTTTTATCCAAACATTTTTCCTGTCCTTCTAGAATAAGACAAAGTTAGAATCCAATTTAACAATTTTGCACGGTTAAATTACGCGTGCATCCCACCCTCTTTCCTTAAAAGCCAATTAAAATATGCTAAAACACAGTCCTTCAATTTTCTCATAAAAATGGAAATTATACACAAAAAGGCTTGCTAAAATCTGAGGAATAATGATCAAACAATGGAAAATAAACCTTTCTTTCATTATGGTGTTTAAAGTAATAAGATGACTGGGAAACGATGGAAAGATCATCCTTAAGGGGATAACCAAGCAATAATAATGAAAACATCTGTATTTTCGAGAGAGAAAATTACATGGATTAGGAAGTAAAATGATTGAGTACTGATCTGAAGCACAGTCACTAAACTTTCCAAAGTGAAGGAAGACATAGTATCCCTGCTTCCTTATGGACACAGCAGAATTAGATGATACCTTGATCAAACATAGTCAGGTTAAAGCATGTTTGATGATTTAAGTGTACTATAACACTGACATCCCTTTCCTCTGGCTCAAGGGCTGGGGATAAAAGTTATAACGTAGAAAATATCAAAGTAGTTTCGTTTGATTAAAACTTAATTGACTTAATTAATGCATGTAAATTAAAATAAGCAAACTGATATTTACAGACAAGCATGTACCTCTTTAGCGGTCTCAGTTTCTCTACAGTTGTGGTGATTGCTGTCATGGAAACTCAAAGCCAATCGACAGTGTGTTTAACAATGCCTTTGTCTGCTATTAGGAGCCCCCCTGAATACTTTCAACGTATCCTTAGAAGTCATTCTTCATAATAGGATCATAAAATTGGAATCAAGACTTAAAAGTTCAAATGGTGAAGACTCCTTTCATGACTGTCCCCTGATGTATTTGGTTCACAATAACCCTCCCCTGCCCTCCCCTCCCCTCCCCCCATGATGTTCTGTAGATGAGTGTAGTTTATCCTTGGAATGGGAGGATCTCCTGTGGGAAAACTGGATGCAGCTTTAAATCTCATTAAGTATGCAAATATATTATTTTGTTTTATTATTTTTAAGTCCTGTACACTAAGGACCATTAAAACAGACCTGCTGTGTGGTTGTTTCCAGTGATCGCCGACCTAATGTCTACAGTCAAACGTTCGTTTTCAGAACCACATGAATGTGATTGAATAAGGTTTGTGTGACAGAAGTTCATTGGCTGCAGTTTTTGTGGTGATTTAAGGGTCGTAGCGTGGACCATTGTTTGACTGTCCGCCAAGAAGCCGAGGAATGAGGGGGAGCCGGGCCACAAACCACATGTCCACGGAGATCATGTCAATGCTAGGAAGGAAATCTTTCCTTGTCCAAGACCAGCACAATTTATATGAGTTTTCACAGAACTAGAATATTGTTCCTGATCAATTATTGGATATAACCAATTCAGCATGCATCAGTCTTGTCCCCAGGGTCTCTATAGCCTGGAGATGTTGGCTTCAGAGCAAGCAGGCCACAAGAGCTCATCCCTCTCTGCAGTTACAGGCTGCGGCGATAGGGGGCGCACCTGCAGGAGAAACAGGCTTTGCCCAACCCGTGTCAAGTTCCTGAAGAAGTAGCTGGTCTATATTCTGCATGCCTTAAACCATGCCAGTCAGTGTAATCAAATCAAATCAAATTTATTTGTATAGCCCTTTTTACACGCAAGCATGTCACAGAGGGCTTCACATATGCCCATAGAACTGCCCCTCAACCAACCTAAACCCTCAAGAAAGACAAGGAAAAACTCCCAAAAAACTCTCAACAGGAGAAAAAAATTGAAGAAACCTTGGGAGGAGCAATTCAGAGAGGGATCCCCTCCTCCAGAGACGGTTGGTGAGAGAGAGGAGCAGAACACAGGCTAAACATAGTCATACAGTGTCGATGGGTTTTTAAAACACCAAAATCCATTGTTCAACTTTATAGATGTAGGACAGGACCGGGAGACTCGCGACCAGGTCCTGCGTTGGCTGACCGACGACCAGGCAGGTGCTGACAACTCAAACCCCCCACACCACAAGGGATGTGCGTGGGGGGGGACAGAGAGAGGAGAGCAGGGATTAGAGAATGCCAGGAGCAGCTAACAGTTACAGTCATAATAGAATGAGATCCCCACCGGTCAAGTGTGGACTGGTGCAGCAATTCAACAGAGCAAAAAAGAGGAATTTGATGCAACCCCACACACCAAGACAGCGACAGCCCCCCTCATTTGGAACATGAAATCTGTTCCAGGGGAAGGGAACTCTAAAATAAGTTATACTTATAGAATAAGGATGGAAGCAACCCGTCCCCCATTGCCTCCAACTAGTAACATACTTACCTTTAACAGTCGTAGAATTGACTAAACAATAACGTTTTTAACCGAATTTTAAATGTCGAAACAGTATCAGACTCCTTAATTGAGACGGGTAATTTGTTCCAGAGAAGAGGTGCTCTATATGAGAACGCCCTACCTCCAGCTGTTTTTTTCTTAACTTTGGGAACCACCAGATAGCCGGCATCTTGAGATCTAAGTGTCCTTGCGGGGCAATAGGGTGCAAGGAGACCGGAGAGGTACAGTGGTGCCAATCCATGCAGAGATTTGTATGTTAGTAGTAGAACTTTGAAGTCAGCTCTGGCTTGGATAGGGAGCCAGTGTAGAGAGACAAGAGTAGATGTTATGTGATCAAACTTTCTTGATCTGGTCAATAGTCTAGCAGCAGCATTTTGCACCCGCTGTAAATTTTTTAGGTGGGTAATTGGGAGGCCAGAGAACAACACATTGCAATAGTCCAATCGGGACGTAACAGTGTACTTAAACCTGAGCAGAGGAATAAAAACATGCGAGGGTTGTCTTTGAAATGATAGTGGATACATCCTCATTGTTGAGATGTACTTGAGTTCATACTGGTTTATTATGACATTAAAACTGCTCTATGACTGGTAGTCTGTTAGACTTTGACTCTTGGACTTTTTAAGGAATGATCATGATTCCGAATGTAAAAGAAAAAACCCCAGTGCTGTCGTAGTGGTCTGGTGCAGATGTCAGTTAAATTATGGCTGGCTACAGTTATCAGCACATTCTTCTGAAATTGGTGTCATTCTCATTCTGATAAGTCTAATCAAATTGCAGATCTTTTCAGGACCTGATAAACATAGCTTTCCTGGAACACACACTGTACAGTATCCACGAAGGCAGAGACATTACTGACCATTCTGGGCCAGGTGTGCAAAAAAGCTTAACAAAATATGGTGGGTTAGGGTTTGTTTTTTCGTAGTATTTTTTTATAATAATAAAAAATACATGTAGACTCAATTGCCCCAAAAGTATATGTATTTTAGAGGGGCAGGTGTGGGGTGCCCACCCGGAGCCCCCCCCCCCCCCCCCCCCCACAGGTGGCACACTAGACGACCGGTTACCTATGCCCAGATACGCCCCTGCCTGATGGGTGGGGATGTCCCAGAGGCTGGAGGCAAATCACTTCCTCACATTTCCAAACGTTGTTCTCGTCCCTCTAACTTTATAAAGTCCCAGTCAAGGTCATGTGATTAGGCAGGGCCAGTCAAGGTCATGTGATCAGGCAGGGCCAGTCAAGGTCATGTGATCAGGCAGGGCCAGTCAAGGTCATGTGATCAGGCAGGGAACAGGTTCCACTTGTGTTCAGCCCAACTTTGAATCCCAACATACACCACGGCTTCATGGACAAGCCACAATGATGGAGCACTGAGCGTGGTCAAATATAGCTATATAGATGATAAAGATTCAGAACTTAGGCTTTAGACTAGTAAAAGCTACATTAAGTCACAGTTGAATCACTATCGCCTCCATCTTCTTACTTTGTCTTACGCTGATCAACATTGTTTAAACACCCAGTTTGAGGTTTAGTGTGTCTTTACAGCGGTTCTATCAGGCCCTATCCACAAGTAAGATGGCCGTATCGTCATGGAGACACTGCGATCAAACAGCCTGCCGGTGAGAGAAGTTTCAGTTCAGGAACTTTGTTATGTAACACTGAGCTGTCTCTTGTCAAATGCATCACAAGCGATGGGATTTGTTTTTGTTGCTGTAACACTTTCCTTGGTTGTGCAATGCTGAATGTCATGTCATCACTGCAAGAATTGTATTTAAGTATCCGTTTGTAGTAAAAGTACGTTCCAGAATGGAATGAAACCAAAATTCTAATATTGTCCCTAATACCAAAATTTAACAGGAGAAATTAACTATAGCCATGTCAAATCATGATTAATTGTGAAAGAAATATCCCTTTACTTTAATGCTAAAGAGTAACTATAATCTGCAATTACATTTGAGATATTGTATTATTATGTAGAAATGTATCCTAGATTGATCGTCATTCATGCAGCCTGTATCTTGCAGAGCACAAGCTAAATAGTTGAGTTGCTAGTTATGTCTTCATATACAAAATTATATAAACGGATGCATCCATGATGCATTTTCCCAATGCGCATAACTAATACATGCAACTTTTAAATACTCCAGTATGACTGTAATACAACTTCAACTATCCCCTCTCACAGACCTGCGCTCGAGAATGTACTGAGAACCCTACTATGGATTCAAGTTCTCATCAGTGACCTCACTCTGAAAGGTACTGGGGAACCTAATTCATACGCTCACTCATGATAAAATATTAAAAAAGCCTCCCATTCAGGGTCATTAAAGTAGACTAGGTCTGACATAGGGAAAATGTTAGATTTTTTTTTATTCTCACACAGTATTTGGGTCATTTCAACAATAGCATATCTTTTTAAGAGCATGCTAAGCACCCCATTAGGAGCTAAAACAAGACACTTTCATTCAACAAAAGCTATTAAATATTATATACAAGAGAGTGAAATCTTCCACCGAAGACATGATCAATTCACAAGTTAAACACTTGCCTTCCTTGATATGATATGTTACAGTGAATACCAGCTCATGGTACAAGTTACTTTTTCTAGAATCCCAAATGAACTTATGAGACAGACTTCATATACAAAAAAATGTCTACACAGACCAGCAATGTTAGAGACAATTTTCAATACGTAGGAAAGAACCGAAAGGGAAACAAAATAGACTAATTATATTGTAGCTTACTTTGTACTTCAACTATAGGACTTTTATTGCACTAGTGAATACTATCGAACTGGCTCTAACTTGGGCTACAACATATTCCTCATGTCTTCCCTTTTGACGTGATCAAGCGTCTTGTCGTGACACTTAATTTTTTTGTTCTGGTGAGTTTTGACATGTTTTGCCAAATGGTCACTCCTCATGAACCTCTTACAACAGTCCGGGCAAACAAAGCGCTTCTCCCCCGTGTGGGTCCTCAGGTGCCTCTGCAGTTCGTCCGACCTGGTGAAGCTCTTGCCACAGAAAAGCCAGTTACAAACAAACGGGCGCTCTCCAGAATGCCACCTGAGGTGCGCTTTGAGGTGGGAAGTTTTACCGTAAACTTTCCCGCAGCCTGGAATGTGGCAAATATGTTGCTTCTTCTTCCCGGGTTCGTCGTTCGAGGTCGAGGATTGGCAGTTCGGGCACCTGCATCGACGGCAACGGCGGGCAGTAGCGAGGGGCGATTTGGTGTGAAGGAGGGCAGCGATCTGTGTCTGATACTGCGCGAAGTCTGTATGCCCCAGCACCAACCCCCTCTGCAGCTGGAACCGATGAGGACCCAGGGATGACGGGTGACTGACGTGATTCCCCTGCTGAAGACTCCACCACGGAATATCCTCCCCGGGGTTTGGGGACAGCTGTCTCTGTTGCTGGTGCACAAGGCCAGAATGTCCCGTAACGAAACCTGACATGGCAGGCGGAATGGAAGTTGGCGCTGCGTAAGAAACCGCGGGAACGTACGTGGGTGGGCATGTTGACTGTAACGACTGCATGGAGCACGGCAACATCTTCACCGGGGAAAAGTCATAGGGGTATGAGGGGTCCGCTGGAGGGGTAAGAGGGAGCTCGTGGTGGGTAGTAAAGGAGCTTTGGATGTGCGCTGAGAGCTGGGATTTGGAGGATAGTCCGAAAGTTGAATTGCTAGACAAAGTGCTTTGATGATTCCCCTCGCTACTCCACGGGTGGAAAATACGCGAAGGGGAACCTAAGGTTGCGTCATAGGGAACCTGGAGAAAATCTGCAGGACTTGATCCGTGATGATGTCCGATCCTGTTACAAGTGGCAGCCAGTAGCGCCAGTGGAGAGTGCTTGCAGTTCTCTGGCGAGGAGTTCGGAGTACGATCCTGGATGAGCAAAATAAATAATGATTTTGAATACACGCTGAACTGTTATTGTAAACATTTTCTGTTATTTGTAAACTCATAAGTCATGCATTAGGCTACAAATAGTTGAAAACAAAGTTCCTCCATTAGACTTTCTTGCGTCTGCGTCGCATTTTGCGTTTTAGTTCATTTCACACAAACATATCGGGTAGAGGGTCTACTCTGTTCGAGTGTTAAATCCCAACATTCACATTTAATACATACAACATGAAGTGTATATACGGTGTCCTATAAACAGCTTTACTTATTACGAACAGTTATTGAAAAAGTGGTAACACAACCATTCTCCATAATAGAGAAACGCATTCAAGCGAGTCAAAAAGTCCTCCAAACATTATACAATGAAGTTAGATTTAGCAGTCTACACTGATAATGGTCTAAAGGAGACAAAATTCAAGAACAAACCTGAAGAAAAGCCTGGAGGGTTTCCGTCCTCAGCACAGCCACTGCTGCCATGGTAAAGTTCCACGTCCCTCTTACCGAAAACAGATCAAAATAAAAAAGACTAATTGAGATAAAAATGTATAAACGTAGAAAAATGTCTTGACGTCGTGAAGTCTTCCTTCTCAGTGCTTCCTCTCCTCGAGATATCCTTGGACTATCTGAGGAGTGAGGGATCACTTCTTAGAATTTGATAAGGACTTTGGTGGGCCGCCAGCCAGTCAGAAATAAGATTTATTACTTTGAAGTTCGCCGCTGCCCAATCATCAAAGAATAGCGGCTCTTTGAGGGGGGAAAGCAAATCCTTTGAATCCACAAAGCTCCAATGGTGTGTTTGTTGGTCTGGATAAAAGAGCTGATTATTAGGGGGGATGGGAAGGGAGGAGATAAAGGCGGGACAATTAATGAAGTAATCACTATGTGGGAAATGTATATACACAAATAATTGGATTTTCTTGATCAAAGACCCCACGCCGCCTGGAGACCCCGGTATTGGATGCTGTAGTCATCCGATCCTCTTTTTGTAATTAAGGATTTGTAGCAGAACCCTGTGTGACAATGTGACATTGTTATCTCTTGAGATCTCCTGGCATCGGGCTGTTTGATAACTTCAAGAAGAGGAATAAGACGAAATCAAGTGACTCAACACAAAGTTCATGTCTCTCTGAAGCAGTGGTTCTCTGCTCTTAAAAAAGGCGTCTCATGTCTTATTCATTTGCAGCGGTTATACCGTTGATAACATGTTGATGTTGAAGGAAAAACGGTTGAAAGTATAATTAGTGTCTTTTAGGGACACAAGGTTGCATGTGTTTGAACCCCTCACAGACAGTAATCAAATTAAGTAGTAAAAAAACAAAACAAATATGTGCTCATATTAGTTTCATGAATTGGTATGAATCGATGACAAAATATGGTTTTGTAGTTTTTTTCTATTTTGCCAAAATTGAGACTGACAATTTTCACTGTCATGTATGTCCAGTACAGGTAAATTACTGCAACTTTGTCAACAATTAAAAACAGAAAACAGTCCCCATGTTATTGTTGGTGTCCATTGACCCAGGTACCAGGAGTGGCACCTGAACCTGAAGCCAAGCTGACGGCTCTATCATGTTTGTGTCTTAAACCTCCTGAACCACCGTGGCCCGGCTTAGAGGGAGGAGTTGCCGTCCTCAGGAAAGTAGAACCAGACTCTCACCCGCCTCATCTCCTCCTCTCGTGTGATGGGAAACACACACTTATAATGAGACAGGAAAACACTGCGTGGGTTTTATAATGTGAGAGCAATATGAAACAGGAAGAGCGTAGCCAAAGACATAATGTGACAGAAAGTTTAGATTTGACAAACTAGGTTACCCCATGATTAGATTTTTTTATTCCAAGATAATCAGAAAAGTTTTTTTTCGTGTGATATTGACTCAACTTCCACAGCACTGGATTGGTAGTTTTCTATATCAACGCAGTGATCTTTATCGTGTTTCCCCGCAGAAACAATCACTGTCCTCTCAACTAGTTTGGAGCGGCTGATTTCGAATTAGATCTGTTCCTTTGAAGGGATTAATGTTCCCGGTCGGCTCCCACGGCTCGGCACACAGTCATGGGGGAGCGGGGGGAGCCGTGCTGGGCTGAGCTGCCCCCACGGCTCCTGGAGGAGCACCTCCTGGACCAGGGCGCAGCGCAGCCCAGGCGCTACGAAACAAGCTGACCCCAGCGTACGTGAGCCTCGTTTACACGCAGGGTCAGTAGAGGAGGCAGAGCTGAACCCCTTGTCAGCAAGACCCTGGAGACTGCCTATGAACTGATGGGGTAACGGCAGAGAAATGTCCAGACTCTGGGGCGAGGTCAGATCAGTATGGATGCTGTTATGCTGGCCGGCGGAGGGGAAGGACTGAAAACAGGAAGGAAGAAAATAATCAAATAATCAAGCAAGGACAAAGGTTGAGATACATTTGGGGAAACTTTAATAGTTTTACTCTCTTTATGATTATGGTACAAAAGATTGTTAATGGAACGATAGCTACAAGCAGGTGAAAGGGTAGGGACTATGAATACACCAACATGCACATACAGTAAAAGTACTAATAATATTCTCCCGGTAATACTGTCATAGTAAACAAGCCTATGACATGCATATAGATTTGTAAACATTCATATAAAATCACCTGTAAAGAAACAATGCAGCAGTTATGATGAGCAAATAATTCTATTTACAGATGTATTACAGTGCACGTATTTTGGTTTAAGAGATATGAATGATGACCATCGATCATTAGCCTTAATAACAGCTTTACCTGGTCAAAGAAAGAAAGAAATGCTGTTATGTGAACAGACATTCTCCGTAGAGTCTCTGTCGTAGACGGTATTTCACATCGACTTAAAATAAATAAATAAGGTAAACCATATGTAGACAGCACAACTCAGATATGAACATCCTATTTGGTTGAGGATCACATCAGGATCAACGAAGGCAATCTGAAACAGGAAGATAAAAGTTGTGTTACCTATATGATGCCAGCTGATGGCTGAAATTAAATCCCCCTCACCCTTTACTAAATAATACGTATTACTGTATAGTAACAAAGTATTAAAGTTGACAAAACAATCATTCCCATTTAAGTGTATATCAGTTAGTGCAGGTGGAGTTGCATGAGTTCTTGAAGCATTGGGTAAATTGACAGTGAGGATTGTAGATTTGCTGGAGTTGGAGGCCATGCCAAAACATGAACCCCTTTTTAACTTTTCATATTCTCTGGACAGTTGGAAAGAAAACCAGGTTCCACATCTGTCTCGCACAAGAGACATGAGAGAGAATGGGGGAGAGAGGGGGGGGGGGAGACAGAGAGAGATGTGTGTACGTGAGAGAGACACAGAGAGAGGGAGAGAGAAACAGTCAGAGAGATATGGAGGGAGAGAGAGAGAGAGGGAGAGAGAAACAGTCAGATAGATATGGAGGGAGAGAGAGAGAGAGGGAGAGAGAAACAGTCAGATAGATATGGAGGGAGAGAGAGAGGGAGAGAGGGAGAGCAAGAGAGAGATGCTTGAGGCTACTGGGTATTTGAGCCGCTATAATGGTGTCTCGTATGAGAAAACATCTGTGAATTTCCTCAGTGATCTACAACAAAGTATAACTCAGAGCAGTCACTCTGCAGACCTTTGAAGTTGCTCTCTGACAGAAAGCTGCCATTGTTCGCAGCCCCCAACACGGAGGAGCTCCAACTTTGGTCTCGCTAATTTTCAAGATTTTCCCTGCAATGCGATACCACCCCCCCAATACGCCCCCCCACCCCCTCGGACCGTATGAAGTGGGGGATCTCTGCATATTCAAGAGCAAAGAGCAAAGCCTTGGCAGTGAGCGTGCTGGCCTGGGGGTCAGGGGTGGAGGAACAGGGCACCTCACCTACCCCCGGCCCACCCTGGGTGGGGTAATTCAGATCCCGGGCAGGAAGTCTCCCTCCCAGCAGAACTCCCAGGGTTAAGGCCTGCAGTGATCTCCAGAGACAGATAGGGAGATCAAGTCATTATAATACCGCGTATGAGAAGTCAGGCACAAAGGCACCTCTTTGAGACTCGCAGCATATGTGTGGGTGTCCATGCAATATGATGATATTCAGACGATAAGATGCGATAATTGTTCGACTGGAGGATAACACAGGATATCTTTATATTCCTAACCTACAGTAGAGAACGACGCAAATCCTGAACAATTTTCCATATTTCCAACCAGTTTTGCCGTACGTAGACCCTAAATCTGACTGTGTCCTTAATTAAAAGGTTATTTCCTGAAGCACTAGGTGATACGTTCCTTTAGCTCCTGGCTATGGCAAAGAGACAGATTTCTCTGTTTTGCATCCTGAACTAAAACAGGGCCGTGGTGATTCTCCCACTGTTACCCACCCAGCGTTTATTCAAAGGCAGCTGGTCACACCATCTGGGAGAGCAGAGCCGACGCAAGACAAAACAGGTTCCACCTTTGGCCATGCCAGGTCTGGTACTACCCCTGCCCACTCCACACACCGAGAGGGGCTAATCACAATTTCACGCTCTGATTTGTCAAACCCCATTCCAGCACCAGAGGCACACGAAAAACTTCCAAGTAAACACATTTCCCGATACGGAAGATAGGAAACAGAAAAGGAAGTTTCTGTCTTTCTGGCAACGTTCTGAGCGATCTAGAACACTCTGTAGGCCTTCTGCCTCTGTGAGTGCTTAAGCACTATGGCTGTTGTGCTGCACTTCAAAGGGAAACCTAACCGTAATTTCAAGGGAGACGTTTGGTCACTACCAACATTAGAGCAAGGGAACTTTCTTAGAAAGCTTCTATTCCCTTCCCGCATTTTATAATCATGCAAATTCTTAACAACTCGCCTGTGCATAGAATGCCCTCAACAAACTGCAGGTGTGAGGAGCTGAAACAAAGGCCACTGTAACCCTAATGGCATCCCTTGTCATTAAGAGCCCTTTGATGTGCATACTCAACCAAGTCTTTTATCTCCTCCTTCCTCTATGCCTCTTCCCTCTCTCCCTCTCTCTCTCTCTCTCTCTCCTTTATTAATGCCGTCTTTAGGGAATGTTCTTTCGCACAGAACTCTCAACACATCTGACATCTGGTTGACGCTCATGCTTGTCCGATTCTTTGGCATCAATCATTAGCTTTGCTAAGAGTATCATAATGTTCAGGCGGGCAGAGACTTCCAAGCACCTGCTCAGCACCCCCCCCCCCCCCCCCCCCCAACGCACTCGCAAAGTCGGAGAACACACCAAAACAGACACCTTTTTAGAGTCGTCCATTAATCCGTTACTGAAGATATAAATACTATTGTATTCACTATTAGACATTTTCAGCGTGCCAGTCGAAATTTGTATTCACAAAGCTAAACATCTGTATATCAAAAGCCCACAAACTGCATGCAAAACTGCAAAGGGTGCATCTGAAAAGACTGCGCAAGAAACATTGGTATTCAAACTCTCCCTTTGAACTGAAAGGATATAGAAGCAGGACAATGTTGGGCTAATCACGTTTCCTCTTTGAAGTGAGACATCACTATTAGGTGAAAAGGTAAGTACGCTCCTGTCGAAAAAAGCAAGTCTATTCATCGTCTGCTGGGGCTGGAGCTGGAGAGATACCAGGAAGCTGAGGTGGAACTCTGGATGTGAAGGTTTCAGCCGGCTATGGATGGTAGCTTTAACAAAACCACGGTGTGTGGAGCAAATAGCTCCAATGGCAAAAATAACATTGGTGGTAAAGTCTAACCACATTAAAGGAGTCTTCTCCCAGTCCAGATGCAGTCAGTTTTAATGAGGGGAAAACAAGAAGGGCGCTGGGTTTATGAAGGGGTATTAAAGAAAGCAGGTGTCAGGCCTCGTGTTGACTAGCGTCAGGTCTGTGCGGCTCCCCGTCCTGGGGGAAGTCTGCTGGCTGGTTCACCTGCAGAGGTGCGTCAGCTCCACTAGGCCGTGTGCCCGTACCAGGTCCAAGTGAAGAGCAGGGTTTAGCCTCACCACAGTGGAGGTGCCCGTGATATAACAGCTCAGTTAACGACACTCACACCTCGGCCCATCTCCTTTCATAATATGCTAAATCAGGCAATCAGCCAGGGAGGTAATTTGGCAGGGACGAAAAGGGGGTGAGAAACACCCACTCCAGCACCATATGTCACCACAGTCCAACCTTGTTATTCAAACTAGTCAGCCTGTTTGAAATTCCTCTCTCTCCCTGGTAAAACAGGGCCAAAATAATCAAGGGAGCATGATCACACTTAATTGATTCAGTGTACTTTTAAGACGCACTACAGGGTGCTTGGGTGACCTATTTCATACACGCTCTACAGAGGAAGGAAATATCCCCGGCACAACGAGTATTCTAATTACCGCCGAATCTGGGGTTGAACATCCGGAGGTGAAAGTGCTTTTGAACTAACTGGAAAGCCACATTATACTGTGGCCAATGGTCGGGTCTATTTTTCTTGCAATTCTGCAAATTCTATTGGACTTCCTCCTTATTCTATGTCGAACTGTGTGTGTGTGTGTGTGTGGGGGGGGGGATAAAACACTTGAATGCATAAAACGGTCATCTTAATGCAATCAAATGAAATATTTTTGGTTTCCCGTTTTAAGTAACTGGTCACTCTAGTTAGGGCTGTTAGTGGACATTTAGTCTAAATGTCCACCAACACAACCTAGTTGTGACCCTAACTGTCCCTAGTTTCTTGGCCTCCTATCTACCCGGGGGGCTTCTGAGTGAACCTGGAACTAACTCCAGCCAGCCTCGCTATCCAGGCAGAGCTCTAATGTTTCCCCCGCTGTGCAGGAGGAGGATGGCCTCAGTCATACCACCCTACTCTTCCTATTAAGATCAAAATCTATTCTCAGGCCCTGGGGTGTCAACAAAGGAAGATGCAGTAAATGATATGCAAATTGAAAAGGAAAAGATGGAAAAAAGGAAAATAAGCCCCCCTCAAATCAACTCGCCAGCCCTGGGTTCCCCATACTTCACATCTTAAAAGACAATTCCTGTACTTAAGGTTGAAATTCTAAGTAGGGTCTGGCTTTGAGTCTGTAAGAGTGTCAGAGTGTGTTGGAAGAGATTCAGGTGCTGGGATATCACCCAGCCTAACCAAGTGCAACAACGTCCTTTAAGCCATCTTTTAACAGTCTTGATTTTTGAGCATTTTTCTCTGTTTTGATAACCGAAAGTTTCTCTTGAGAAATATTTTCTGACAGGAAACTTAACCATGACTGAGCCAGTGCAGGGAGCAGATGTGGCAAGAGTTTTACTAAGAGGTTCAGTACAACCAAAACACACATTTTGGGAGAAATGAAAGATGTGCACCGCTATTCACTTGGGTTACACCACTGCTATTTCCTCTGTGGACTGAGGATTTTCTTTGAGTGTCTGTCTAGTCCTGCTGGAGTCTCACCGGTTGACAGGGATGGAGGAGCAAGGCTCAGCTCTGACTGACAAGGGGGCCTCTAGACAGGGAGGAAGGGAGCCCAGGCGAGTAGTCTTCCTCAGGGATCGACTCCACCACCGACAGTAACGTGTAGTACTCATCCTCCGCGTCCAGCACTTTGACTTGGCTGTGATGTGGAAGAGAGGAAGACAGAACGAGTGTGTGTGTGTGTGTGGGGGGAGATAACGATGGGAAATGTTGAGGTGGGCGGATGGTTTTCAAGCCGATGCTAATGTCATGAGAATAACGTGTAATCTCAAAAGAAATGTATTATTATAAATGTTTTAAAAGCAGTAATATCCACCGCAGATGAGCATTAACAGGTTCAAACTCTTTGTTTGAATACTGACCCCCTAGACTGAACCAGGAAATCACTTACAAAGACAAGCCAGACCTCTGACAATTAACATTAACATGCTGACAAAGCCTTAATGTGGAGCCTCGTCTTAATGACGCAGAGGAATTGCTCATGAAAAGCCTGTTATTTTCAGCGTTCCCATTTACATTATTTGAAAACAAAATCCATTTCTGGATTCTCCAATTCCACAAAGGGCCTGCTCTGTTTAGAGTTGTTGTAAGTAGGAAAGCAGTTATTTACCCAAGTTTCCTCGGCTTCCTCTTGCTCCCCTGGTAATCCAGAGTTCTCTGAGGAAAGGGCCAAGAGCACACAGTCAAAAGATGAGCAGAGAGTCATTAATTTTTAATTCAAAGTGATTTTGTGTTGAATGCGAGCAGATGCTGATAATATCAGAAGTCACAGCATAATTTTTTTTGATCAAAGGGCTCAAGTGAGTCTGATGCAGCATGCATCTTGCTCAGCTTTGATAAACCACATCAATTATTCACCGTGAAGGCAGACATCCTGACATGAAAGCAACAGATAAAGAGCATAAGCACATGTTCAAGACAAGAGGCAGAGAAGTGGGGGTGGGTCTCCAGGCCCTGGCACAGGTAGATTTAATTGTATTATCATCTGGAACCAAAGTCAGACAAAGGCCTTTATCGCCGCTTTGAACTCACATTGAGCTGGTTGTAGTAGAGGCTGTCTTCGGGGCTGTTCAGCAGCTTGGGCTGGTGGGGCCTGCGGCGAGGGGTTCTCTGCTGTAGCTTCAGCTCTGGACCTGCAACACAGACACACAGCACACACACACACACACACACACCATGAGGCACGGCGCTCGCCAGGCGCCTCCCGCAACAACAATAAACAACAACAACAACCGACAAGATCACAGCAGCCGTCCGCAAAACCGTCTCCCCTGCTCGAAGCCCCCCGAGACACGAAGAAAAAGGACGGAAAAACGATCGCACACACACATCACATATATACGTTTTAATATTAATATATGCCATTAAGTAGACCGTTTAATTCAAAGTTATTTGCTTTCGATGGATTGCATACATGTGAGTGCCGTCTGAGGGGGGGGAGGACCCCCAGTGCCAGTCATCGCTCAGACAGCAACACAGGAAGGAGGAACGGCACAAAGACAGGGAGGCACCGGAGACCTCGCGAATCTAGAGATGTGGAACTACCGCTACGGTTATCCAGAGAAGAGCAGGTCCCATCGAAGGGCTTCCCACGTTCAGACAGGGGCCACCAATATAGCCCAGCCTTCTTAATGTTAAACTCCACGCAAATACCCAGGGAGCCTCTCGACTGGTCCATCCAGTTCCTCCAAGATGCGTGGTTGGGATGTTATAATGCAGTTCTGGGTGCAATCAAGCTCAGCAAGCTCACGCTATTCTACAGCACCAGTGTATCAACACATCCTCGCTCCATGCTCGTGGGGCACATGGCTGTGGCACTGCCAACTCAATGTTGTTTCCGCGTCACGTTCAAAGCAACATGACTGTTACTATTTATTATTCATAATACCACAGTGTGATATATCACAGTCGGTTTTCCTGTTAGGTAATGAGCTGTCTTATACGATCACTTGATTAAACAAACATGAGACAATTACCAAGGCATAGCAGATCTATTCTGTAACTGTACATCCAATGTTAAGTTTTTATGAGATTTATGAGTTACAAAAATGCGTTTTAAAACTCAGACACCTTTACAACGAAGTATATATATTTAATGGTAGACAACGTTTCATCTTCTCCTGTTGGTTAGGGTTGAGACAGGACCTCCCTTCATCATCTCCCATTACCTCGGCATCCCAACCCTGACTAAAGCGGCACTTACTTTTTCCAGCTTAACACTACTTTGTACTCACTTTGAACAGACCTCATCGCATCTCAATCCTATAGATCAAAGCCCAGACATTTCGCCCCTTCTTCATTTCACCCTCTGCTTTCTTGATGTTATTCAAACCAGCGTAAGTTTAGTGAATTTGCGCTTTGGAGATGCTCATGAAGATCCTGCGATTCCTTTACCACATCTGAATCTGGGATATGAGGTATTATCCCGTAGTACCTTTAAGGTAATCTCGTATCCTTAAAAATAACGGTCTTCGGGGAGTCAGTTAACTACATGTTTTGTAGTGTATGCACATACTGTATTTAAATACAGGAAATATGTATAGTTATAGTTGTACTCTACGTTGTCATGTAGTCATTTCAAGTTATAAGTTATGTGTGTGTACTGAAGGGGTGCTTGACTGTGACGTTTGCTGTTGAGAGCCTGTGTGGGGGATTGTGTTGAGCCAGTCAAAAACACATGTGCAAACTGAGAAATGTAGTTTATCTGAACAGTCATTATCGACATGGGTGGGAGTGTGTTGCCATGAGCAAGAAGGCTGTGGGTGAAACCACTCCTGCTTTGAATACCAAACATATGTGAAACTACCACAGTTGATGAAATAATCAGATTGCTCCAAAACAAAGGCGGAATCTGTTAGACACGACTGAATGTTTTCTTCTAATTTCGAATAAATCACCTATTTCAACAAAGGTTTTGCATCGCAGGTTTTTCAAAAAAAGGTATGTGGCACATTGTTCTGCTAATTATGTCTGAAAAGGGGTTTGATAAGCAAATTCTAAATTCCCCTGAAACCGCATCAAAGCCCTCAATCACTTCTAATGAATCCTGACGGCCTTGAACAAAGTTTCATAATGCAATCATAGCGCATACTAATTGTACCAAATAGCAGCATGAACTGTTAATCATTCCAACAAAATATATGTTATCAAATACATACATGAAATAATGATTTGTTTTGCTCTAGACTAGCAAACTAGTTAACTTAGGTAAGCAAATGCGCTTGTTCCAAGTCGATTTACAAACCATAATCACAATGTACTTAGTTAGGTAGACACACAGGAACAACCTAAATCCAGCGGACTCTTAAGAGCATTACAGTACACGGATGTGCAGGGTATGTCAGCAGAGCAGGTTCCTGCTGGGGTGAGGCGAGAGGAGACCCTTCACTGTGCCAGACTGAGAGGATCATCTGTGCTCCAGCACCCAGCTGTCTGGCTGTGCTCCGGCGCAGCCCTGGGAGAGGGAGACAGCTCCCACACAGCTAGCATCCCCGTTTATCCAGGCTCCGACCCGCAGCCATTAAAGCGCCGAGCAGATCAGAGGGAGGGGGGGGGGGGGTCAGGCTTTCCCATCTCCGTCTCTGTTTGGGAAATCACTGCCATTTGATCCAGGCCAGCCCCAGAGGAATGCTGCTCCTGCAGATAGGTTACAGGGACAGGGGGCTGCCAGAAGCTTCTGGCACAGCAGGGGCTAGGCTCAGGCAGGCCTGGGAGGAGGTCAGACTGGCTCGCTGGGGCTGGGCTCAGGCAGGCCTGGGAGGAGGTCAGACTGGCTCGCTGGGGCTGGGCTCAGGCAGGCCTGGGAGGAGGTCAGACTGGCTCGCTGGGGCTGGGAGATGAGGGGGGGGGTAGTATGGTGCAGGGAGAAATAATGGCCAAAGGAGAATAGAGAAGGAGGGCGAGTCATACAATATTGATTCACTCCTATCTGAAGAAACCCCAGCAGAGTTGGATGATGGGAGTTTGCCGTTTGCAGAGACTTGCATATTTGTACGCGCTTGCTTGCTTCTCGAGATAAAAAGGATGTTCTTTTAGAGATAGGTATTGCTTTCATTTTCAAAGCGGCGCACACGACTCGTAACACACATCTCTAAATACCACTTCTAAATCCCCTGAAAATCAGAACTCTCCGTCAGAAACCAGATAAAAGGAGCTGCTAAAAGGGATTCTTTTGCGGAATAAATTAACGAGACGTATCGATTTACTTCCTGGATCACGTGCCCGGATCACCTGACTTTTCCCAGACCACATTTAACCACTTGGGCTTTGTTTGTTCAGTTGGAGGCAAACGAGGCACCAAAAGGCATGGATTATAAGGAAAAATCATCAGCAGAGCTCTTTGATGTCTAAATGAGGCATGTGCAGCCCAGACCACTCTTTCCCCTCAGAAACCCCCTCACACACACGTATGCAAACACACACACAGGGGTGCACACAAGCAAACTACCGCACACACACACACATGCGCACACACTTATTGCAAACAGAACGTCCCTGAATAGATACTGTAGCTCAAGTTGAATTCTTCAAGAAGAGTTCCAGAACTTTTCAGGACTCCTGTGATTTATTACCAATGTCTTCATTTGGGACATCGTAGTTAAATGGTAACCCATGTGCTTTGAATTATAAAGCCCACTAGGAGAATCACAAGGTTTCTACAGATTATGCTACAAAGGGCGGTTTCTGCATCTGTTTTCCACTAATGCAACGAGAGGATGTTGTTACTTACAACCAATTTTTCACACTGAAATCAATCATTTCCACTGACGGCGGATTTGGTACTTTGACTCCCGAAGACATCTTTGTGTGGAGGAAAAATCTCTCCAACCTTCTGGAAGTCAATCATTTAGTCCAACATCTGTTTGATGTATCTGTCTGACCTACCAGCGGGAATGCATGTTAGTTGTTAGGCCGAGACCTGATCACAAAGTCATTAACAGGGTGACAGTTGTGAAACGGTTTGAGGACATCTCTAATGTTCCCTGCATTCAAAAGTTAGCAAACAACACTGGCCACTTCAGTTACGGCATCATCTTACACCTTGATTTTCACGTTTGAGGAGATTATTCAGAGGGAAATGGTGAAGAAGAGCCGTTTGGAAGTACATCCTGTTAGCTGCTCTCACTGACATTAAGAGGATTACGTAGGTAGGAGCAGACAGAGGTAACCCCTTCCGCTTGCCGGGAGTCGTCCTATCTGCTCCAAATCTGCCGTGATGTGGCGTTGCGCCTGTAATTTGCCTAAAACTGCAGGAATGCGTCCTGGCATGGAGGATGAGAGGCGGCACACGCAGACAGATAAATCAAGAGGCTGGGAGAGAAAGCGAGAGGGAAGGACTGGAGGGACGGAGGGTGGGAGGATGTTTGTCTGAAGAACACGGAGAGGGGTGGATCATTTGTCTGGCAGATGTACGGAGATGTGAGGCAGCTGATGGCGGTGGCTCTGGGGGGGGGGGGGAGTAGGCAGGGGTGGCTTCTGGGCCGGGGAGACGTGTTGCTGCGTCAGGGCGGCTGGGAAACGAGAGGCGAACGTGGGCTTCACCTCATGTCGGGTAACATCTCGTCCTAGCATGGCGCTCGCTCTGGCCTTCTCCCCTCAGTGTCTGAGCATGAGCAGAACAGGCCGAGAAGAAAAAAATCAATGGGCATTGATTCGAACAAAAGCACACACTGAAGGTACAGGAGAACTATAACCAATAAGTCAGTATTAGGAAACCTCAAAGGCGCCGTTGCCTTTCAGTTTCCTGCTTTCTTCTCCACTATTCAAAGGAGCAGGTTAACAATCCTTGGAGACGTGGAGGTAATTGGTCTCTGTGTTGTGACTCCTCTTTATCTCTCCTCACGACTGACATGTATGTTTACCACAACTATAATCTTCAAAAAAGCCTGTTAACATAAGTAGCTCAGCCTTCATAAACCATAAAGTCAGCTCTGACTGATCCCCGGGCCCATCCTGTTTACCACGCTGAGACGTGTAGAAGCAGCTCTCTGATCATATCTGCCTCTCGCTGGCACAGACTCTCTCTCTCTCTCTCTGCCTCTCTCTCTCTCTCTCTCTCCCTCTCTCTCCCACTGTGACTCATCCTCAGAAATATTTATTTCGTATTAATATTCAAGTTGCTAAGACAGGTAGAGAGGTATGTACTGTAAGTGTTCTGTTTACATGACGGCACGTTGCACTGGCAACTTTTTTTCGTCAACATAAAAATCAAAGGTTGACACTTCAGACATCTGAGAGTGTCTGTGAAGCGCTCTAATGCTGCCCTCCCCCCCCCCAACAAAAGGGCTTCACCGCAGGAGAAGGCTAAACCTAGAGAATAGTCCCCTCAGCCTTGTGTTAACGTACCCTCGCACAGACATCTCTCCAGCTAGAGGTAAGCTCCTTCAGTCGCGCTTTGTTTCATGCACAAAGGGGGCTGGCCTGATCCACCGCACAGCTGGACTCAGTCAAATTACTTAGAAAGGACTTAATGTCTATCAAATCCTGGGAGTGTTTCCGGGTCAAGCCACAAGGTTTCTGTTGTGGTCGCCCCCCCTCCCCCCCCTCCCCGCTTCATCGGCAGGGCCGAGCGCAGAGCGGATATCATTTCCTGGGCTAATTTCCAGCTTTCTCCGTCGGTGTCCTGAGACACTCCAGGTTCCACCTCCGCCTCAGAGCCGAGGAGATCACCAGGGGCGACAGCAGGATGAGACACAGGAGGCGGCCTGCTCTCCAAACATCTGGCAGGGCCAGGCTCACACGACTCGCTCCACCCCGGGATGGAGGAAAGAGAGGGCCCTCAGATGTGCAGGGATCAAAGTGTGCCCTGGGTGCCTGGGACAGTGTGGCCCCCCAACATATTCAAATAGGGTTTCCTGTAAAGGACCGGAGCTGCGAGCAGAGCTCGGAACATAAACGGGGGGTTGGGGTGGGGGAGGGGTGGGAGGGGATGGGGGAGGGTGGACAGAAGGTGGTGAATACCTGAATGTCTGTGTGTTCTCCACACGAAACAAGTACAGCATTAGTGAGGCCTGTGGCTCATGGGGAGGAGAAGGTTTTTTTATTCCAACATTTAGCATGTTGCCAAGAAGCTCTGCTCTCCCGAAAGAGAAGGGGATTTCAGACCTCATTAATGGACCGAGTCATCAGGAGTTCCCCCCCCCCCATAAACTCTGTTCCAGACTCATAACACCAGCACATTCTTAAGTCTAAATGAAGGAGTTTCATTATGCATTTGAAACAGAGGGCAAAATACATGTTATTTTCCATAAACAAAATTAAACCCAAAGCCTTTCATTTACCCCCCATATTCATAGTGACATTATACATTCATCAACCCCCCCCCCCCCCCGGCTCCAGTGTTGGTTGGTAGTGGGGGTCACCTGTACCCAGCATTACAGAATTAGCCGCTATCTAACCCAGACCTGCTGCGGCGTGCTGACACTAATCCCAGGCCCGCTCCAGAGCCCTGTCTGTGTTACATTATCATGTCTAATCCCCGTAATCTCCCGGCCGCGCTGCTAAACGCTATTCCACCTCAGTCTCGTACCCCACACTCCTGTAAGAACACTAATGAAGGGCCGGGCCCCTCTACACGGGCTGGGCTGGCGCTGGGCTGGGCTGGGCTGGGGGGCGGCAGTGATCCGGAGAGCCCCTCTCTGCCACCCGCTCTGCCCCCCCAGGCTGCCCGCATTAATGCAATTCATCGCCTGGGGCGGGAGGCAAACCAAACATATGTTGAACAAATCAGGGTTTGTGTATTTTTCTTGTCACCGTTACTGCACGAGTCTATTACAGCCGCTGATGAGATCTTTAGTGAAGGGCTGTGGGGGGGGGGGGGAGGAGCTTTGAAGTGCTGGTGCCACTTCTGAAAGGACCAGGGCGGCACAAGACAACGCCTAAGACGAGCTGACCCAGGTTATTAAAATACCACAGGCATGATCGCTCATAATGCTGCCTGCCTTTGTAGTCAACAAAGACATGCAGGAGAGGATTGGTAGGGATGACAGGTTGAAAAGGGTCCCGTATTCAAAATGGCACTTTATCCATTAGAGCAGGATTCCTCCTGTCTCTCTGTGTAATTACCCGCACCCTCCAGCTCCGAGCTTTACCTTGTTTACCCTGCGAGTCTCTCAGGCTGTGCGTCTCCCAGCGCGGCTTCGCCAGGCTGTCTCCTGCCCAGCCTTTGTCCCTGCTGTCGTCTCTCCCTTGTCCGTCTCTGCAGTCGGGGCCAACCTTGAGAGAGGAGGTGGGAACACAGGCAGGAGAGACAGTCAGAGGAGGCGGGGGGAACGCAGGCAGGAGAGACAGTCAGACGAGGCGGGGGGAACACAGGCAGGAGAGACAGTCAGAGGAGGCGGTGGGAACGCAGGCAGGAGAGACAGTCAGAGGAGGCGGTGGGAACGCAGGCAGGAGAGACAGTCAGAGGAGGCGGGGGGAACGCAGGCAGGAGAGACAGTCAGAGGAGGCGGTGGGAACGCAGGCAGGAGAGACAGTCAGAGGAGGCGGGGGGGACACAGGCAGGAGAGACAGTCAGACGAGGCGGGGGAACACAGGCAGGAGAGACAGTCAGAGGAGGCGGGGGAACACAGGCAGGAGAGACAGTCAGAGGAGGCGGGGGGAACGCAGGCAGGAGAGACAGTCAGACGAGGCGGGGGAACACAGGCTAAAGCAAGCCCCACCGTCTCTTGTTTAGTCACGCACGGGTCATATTCATGGGATTTTTTTGTATGTATTTTCAGGCGCATAAGCATTAGTTTGCCTTCTTAATCACGTGCTAATGTTATCACATCGGTCCCCTTATTAGTCCTACCTCCAAACAGGCTACATTGTGAAAGAGAAGAAAATAACAGCATACACAGACTTCCTTCCATATTTAATTTTTATCTTTGAATAAAAGAGCTATAGGAAAGTATTAATCTGCTTAACATTTCTAAGTACATCCTCCAAAGGATTTTGCTTTTTTAATCTTACATATGCTCAGCAGAGTTACTGGCAAAAACTGTACGTTTTCCTCATTTCATCCTTTCAACATCAAATGGTGAGCAGCAAAAATTGGATCAGACTTCAAAGCCTGCGATGTGCTCCAAGTCACGGAGTGGCTCTTCTATTTCACATATTGAATTCGAGCAGGATATCAAAGTGCTACCAAAGAACCTCAGGTCTTTACTAAAAAAGGGGTCTAACATCTGTAGAAAGAGAAGCGCAAAGACAAATCACCTCAGGGAACAGCGAGCATTTATTCTCAGCCGTGAATTTCCAGCCTTTTGATTCTCTCATTCCCGTCCCACCCTGTCTCTCCTCCGAGATGGAGTTTGGAGCAAGAGAAGTCTTTTGTCTCAAGGACTCAAAAACCTCCCAGTGAATAATCTATGTTAGAGCAGCTTTGTAGTACTGTACGGTATTATGCATACAGTGCATCTCTGAAGCCTCTTGCACATAAAGCATGTTCATGTGACTGAGAGGAACTTACCTTCTCCCTCTGAGCAACGCAAGCCTGGCTGTTCAGTGGGTCATTGTACCTGGGAAGGTAACGAGAGATTTAAAGGGAACCATCCTGTAACTGCTACATTATACATACAAAAACATTAAATCTTTACAGGCTAGTTATTAATAATACTACACACAGTACAAAACACTAGTGCTTTCGGTCGTACTTTAGAGAACATAGGACCAATGTACAGCACAAACCCTGGAAATCTGTTGGAAGCTGTAATGATGCAATGCAAGTCTTTGAAAGCGGACTCAAATAAAGATGGTTATGTACAGTAGGCGTTGAAGGTACGAGGGCAGCAGGTAGCAGGCAGGTGAGAACATGTTACAGGGGCCGAACGGCCCCGATCATGTCAAAATAGATCTATATGGAGAAATTCCAGCGCTGATTAAACAGAATTGTTAAGTGGAGGTTTGAAGTTTTTCTCACTGAGGAATACGATTGTAAACATGGAGAGATACATCTCCGAAGCATCAGATCTCTGCTTGAGTACACAACAAGCACAACATTTTTAGATGTGAAAATTTCATCTCTGGGTCTAGAGAGATTAGTAGACTCAAACAGATCTGCATTGGTTGATCATATTTTGTCAATCGAATTCCAAGGATGCTCTTTATAGAGAATCTGATTTTATTCTAAACATCTGAAGTACAGAATTACAGATGCAGGTCAGACCATTTCCAGCACTGATGTAAATCAGATTATACTACACAATTTAGCATTGTACATTCTCTCTCTCTCTCTCTGCTTAACCAGACACTCATGATAATAACATACACAGCTGGAACTCAGCCATCTGCACGCTCCATCAATCAAGAGAGAGAGAGAGAGAGAGAGAGAGAGAGAGAGAGAGACAAAATGAGAGAGACAGGCAAAATGAGAGAGTCAGAGAGAATCAGAGAGAGACAAAGGGAGAGTGAGCGAGCCAGACAGACAGAGTGTAAGGGTATGAGAGTCTGAGAGAAAGAAAGAGGGGGAAAGAGAAAGTGTGAGAATCAGAGACAGATATATAGAGAAAGAGAGTGAGAGAGTGATTCAGAAAGAGAGAGTGACAGAGTGACAAAGGAGAAAGAGAGAGAGAGTGACAGAGAGAGAGAGAGTGACAGAGAGAGAGAGAGAGAGTGACAGAGAGAGAGAGAGTGACAGAGAGAGAGACAGAGAGAGAGAGAGAGAGTGACAGAGAGAGAGAGTGACAGAGAGTGACAGAGAGAGACAGAGAGAGAGAGAGAGACAGAGAGAGAGAGAGTGACAGAGAGAGAGAGAGTGTGAGCGAGAGAGAGTGAGAGAGATAGAAAGTGAGAGAGAGAGAGAGAGAGAGAGAGAGACAGAGAGAGAGAGTGACAGAGAGAGAGTGTGAGTGAGAGAGAGTGAGAGAGATAGAAAGTGAGAGAGAGAGAGAGATAGAAAGTGAGAGAGAGATAGAGAGATAGAGTGAGAGAGAGAGAGAGAGAGAGATAGAAAGTGAGAGAGAGAGAGATAGAGAGTGAGAGAGAGATAGAGAGTGAGAGAGAGAGATAGAGAGAGATAGAGAGTGAGAGAGAGAGAGAGAGAGATAGACTGGTAGTGTCTGTGGGAGCTTCCTGACACCATGTGTTCAGCTGCTGCTCTCCTGCGTGGCGCATACTTCCTTAATGACGGACCTGCCCATGTGCTGAGTAAACACAAACTCCCCCGCGCGGAACATGTGCAGGGCAGCACACGGCCCGGCCCTGCCTGTGGCCAGACACGTGTGCTATCTCGCTGGAAAGATATTTACTACATGTATAAAACCCCAGAGAGGTGGTGGAGGGGGAGGAGCCTGTCCCCCTGTGGTTAGAACAACAGAACATTTGAGTTTCCCTGGTGGAGCTGAGGTTGAGTGACAGGTATGCAGGCCCACAGCTCAATAACTTTCTCTGTTGGTCTCTACTGGTGGTCTCTACTTGTGGTCTCTACTGGTGCTTCCTGTTTGAATACTGGGAGGATCTCATCTGACTCTCATTTACTGACCTTCGTAGGACACCGAAGACTAATACGACACTGTGCTTTGGGATGAAACACCTCGTGTTCCTGTCACAAGCAGAGCACGGGCAGGTTTACGGGAGCGTGAGGGTGGAGCGTGAGGGTGGAGGGTGGAGCGTGAGGGAGGAGTGTGAGGGTGGAGCGTGAGGGTGGAGGGTGGAGCGTGAGGGAGGAGCGTGAGGGTGGAGCGTGAGGGTGGAGGGTGGAGCGTGAGGGAGGAGCGTGAGGGTGGACCGTGAGGGTGGAGCGTGAGGGTGGAGGGTGAGGGTGGAGGGTGAGGGAGGAGCGCGAGGGTGGAGCGCGAGGGTGGAGCGTGAGGGAGGAGCGTGAGGGTGGAGCGTGAGGGTAGAGCGTGAGGGTGGAGCGTGAGGGAAGGGCGTGAGGGTGGAGCGTGAGGGAGGAGCGTGAGGGAGGAGCGTGAGGGTGGAGCGTGAGGGTGGAGCGTGAGGGTGGAGCGTGAGGGAGGTGCGTGAGGGTGGAGCGTGAGGGTGGAGCGTGAGGGAGGGGCGTGAGGGTGGAGCGTGAGGGTGGGGCGTGAGGGTGGAGCGTGAGGGTGGAGCATGAGGGAAGGGCGTGAGGGTGGAGCGTGAGGGAGGAGCGTGAGGGAGGAGCGTGAGGGTGGAGCGTGAGGGTGGAGCGTGAGGGAGGTGCGTGAGGGTGGAGCGTGAGGGTGGAGCGTGAGGGAGGGGCGTGAGGGTGGAGCGTGAGGGTGGAGCGTGAGGGTGGAGCGTGAGGGAGGGGCGTGAGGGTGGAGCGTGAGGATGGAGCGTGAGGGTGGAGCGTGAGGGTGGAGCGTGAGGGAGGGGCGTGAGGGTGGAGCGTGAGGGAGGAGCGTGAGGGTGGAGCGTGAGGGAGGAGCGTGAGGGTGGAGCGTGAGGGTGGAGGGTGAGGGTGGAGCTGAGCCGGGGCTCTTACCCGTACTGCTCCTCCTCCCAGGCCGTCCTCCCCGGGGCCCCTGGGAGGGAACAGTGCCTCCGGGGCACCTGGTCTCTCTGGGCCCCCTGGTCTCTCTGGGCCCCCTGGTCTCTCTGGGCCCCCTGGTCTCTCTGGGCCCCCTGGTCCCTCCGGACACGGTGGCCCCTGTAGGCTACACGTGTAGATATCACAGTTAGACACCGTACTGGACAATAGAACAATCATATACACTAATGAAAACACACATACAGTATATAAATATGTACATAAATACTGTATGCATACAGTACAGTTTATACATGCATACATACATGTATAAATATACACATGCCCATAGGCACTGACAATCAGCTTTACTCCACGCAGTTTGAATATTCACACATACAGAAAACAAACACACAAGATGATGTTAGCTCTTGCATAATTGCCATTTATTAAAAAAGTGCTTGTTCAATTAACTAGCCGCTAGTCACAAAAAAAACCTTTCTTTGCAAACGAGTGAGCAATTATGTTCCCCCAAACGGAACTATTAATTGGCACAAAGTTATTTCTGTGTTGCTCTATTCAAAGTGGGGGGTGTTTCTCTGTGTCCATGTGACAGTGTGTGATTAAGAGAGGAGCGTGGGCTCCAGTGGACGGCAGGCAGAGAGGCAGGGCAGGCAGAGAGGCAGGGCAGGCAGAGAGGCAGGGCAGGCAGAGAGGTAGAGAGGCAGGGCAGTCAGAGAGGTAGAGAGGCAGGGCAGTCAGAGAGGTAGAGAGGCAGGGCAGTCAGAGAGGTAGAGAGGCAGGGCAGGCAGAGAGGTAGAGAGGCAGGGCAGGCAGAGAGGCAGGGCAGGCAGAGAGGCAGGGCAGGCAGAGAGGAAGGGCAGGCAGAGGTACCGGCTGAACAGCCTTTGTGTTGCAGTTGTAGAATTACACACACAAGCGAAGAATGTTCAAGTACATTGTTGAGCCGTAGCTGTGTTCTGTGCCGCCTAATCTGATCGATGGTGAGCATGCCCCTCCCCCCCCCCCGACCCGCCCACCGCCCCCGGCCCCCCGCCCCCCCAAGACCCTGCTGGGATCTGAGAAGCCACCGGGCTCATACATTTGAAAGGCATCTGTTTATTTTCAAAATGCAAATGCGGGCCCACCTCAAAGGCTCTGAGCTGTGGAGAACACACAATGCGAGCGTGCTGGAGTGTTCCGTCAGGGGGCTGAGCCCCCACTTATGTCAGGTTCACGTTCTCCACAACCCTCCCTGCCCACACACAAACACACTTCTACAAAGAGGCTGAGGGAGAGAGGGGAGAGAGGGAGAGAGAGGGGAGAGAGGGAGAGAGGGGGGAGAGGGGGAGAGAGAGGGGAGAGGGGGGAGAGGGGGAGAGAGAGGGGAGAGGGGGGGGCAACAGTTGGGGGAAGGGGGGCTACCTTCCTTCACAGCAGACAACCCGTGTTTACCCATTCCACAGCACTATTTACAAGGGCTTTAATGGAGGACAAGTAGACAAGGTGTGCAAGCGACTGAGATGTTCCATGTGCCAGATGAGGGGCAGTCCCAAGGACCCTCTCCTCCCCAGACACCTCCTCTGCCCTGCCCCTCTTGGCTCCCTCTCTTGTCCTCCAGTGAGGGGCTCAGAGGAGGGGGAGGGGGGGGGAGGAGAGGAGAGGGGGCCCCAGGAAGGTTAATGTGCCCACTTTGATCTTCGTCAAGGCACACTGAGTAAGAATTAATTTACATTTCAGATGAAAAGGTTGACAGTCTAAAAAGGCATCTTGTTTCTGGTATGTGAGAGCTGTGTAATAGACCAGGAACTGGAGAGAGGAAGTGGAGAGGAAACAGAAGGGATAAGCCCCTCTCGTGCCATTACTGGGAAGGAGATGAAAGGAAGAAAAAAGATCTCAATATGCACTGTTCTTCTGAAACATGGAGACCAAATGCTGCCCGAACTTTCAAAAGCCTTTCGTCATACATTATTAATTAATGATTACTGTTTCGTGGAACCTTTTCGACATCACAAAAGGTTTTTCAAGGAACCAGAATAATTTTAGGCCTTACACATTTGTTTTGTGTGTGTATGGAATACATACACAGACACAATGCATTAAGCTCACACACAGACCTATGGGAGAGTTCTAGAAGGTGCCATAACGGGCTTGGAAGCAGTTGTCACGGCGACTGCTACAGTTTCTTACCGGACTGGATGCGTACAGCAGCTTCCTCCCTCTCCTTCCTGATCTGTCTGAGGGTCTGCCGAGCAGAATGGCCCCTCCAGGCTACACAGAGACAGAGAGAGACAGAGAGAGAGAGGCTTGTCATCAACCTCAGTGAAACCATCCAGGCCACACATTCAACACAAGATCCCACTTCAAAAAAAAGAAAGGCTAAACCAGGTGGCAACGAGACCGACCTCTGAACTCTGAGGTCCTGTTGTCTATTCTGAAGCATTGCTCTTGGCCCCCCAGTCACGCCATAGTGAGAAAGCTCATCTGCTTTCCCAGGACTAGCTAGGTTATTAGACACATGCTCATTAAGGGACCTGAGGTCAAAGTCACTAAGCATTTGCACCTGTTTCGTCTACAAAACAATAAAAAAAATAAAGCTTAAAAATTAAATGTGTACATAGAGTGTCATTAGTAACCATTCACTAGGTGTTTATCTTGGACTTCCTGTTGGTTCATGTAAGCATAAGAAGGAAAACGGGAATGAATGTTGCAGCTGGTCCACATTTCCCCCCAGCGCCTGCCCCAGTGAGAAGGTGCCCCAGTGAGAAGGTGCCCCAGTGAGAAGGTGCCCCAGTGAGAAGGTGCCCCAGTGAGAAGGTGCCCCAGTGAGAAGGTGCTCCAGTGAGAAGGTGCCCCAGTGAGAAGGTGCCCCAGTGAGAAGGTGCCCCAGTGAGAAGGTGCCCCAGTGAGAAGGTGCCCCAGTGAGAAGGTGCCCCAGTGAGAAGGTGCTCCAGTGAGAAGGTGCCCCAGTGAGAAGGTGCCCCAGTGAGAAGGTGCCCCAGTGAGAAGGTGCCCCAGTGAGAAGGTGCCCCAGTGAGAAGGTGCCCCAGTGAGAAGGTGCTCCAGTGAGAAGGTGCCCCAGTGAGAAGGTGCCCCAGTGAGAAGGTGCTCCAGTGAGAAGGTGCCCCAGTGAGAAGGTGCCCCAGTGAGAAGGTGCTCCAGTGAGAAGGTGCCCCAGTGAGAAGGTGCCCCAGTGAGAAGGTGCCCCAGTGAGAAGGTGCTCCAGTGAGAAGGTGCCCCAGTGAGAAGGTGCCCCAGTGAGAAGGTGCTCCAGTGAGAAGGTGCCCCAGTGAGAAGGTGCTCCAGTGAGAAGGTGCCCCAGTGAGAAGGTGCCCCAGTGAGAAGGTGCCCCAGTGAGAAGGTGCTCCAGTGAGAAGGTGCCCCAGTGAGAAGGTGCCCCAGTGAGAAGGTGCTCCAGTGAGAAGGTGCCCCAGTGAGAAGGTGCCCCAGTGAGAAGGTGCTCCAGTGAGAAGGTGCCCCAGTGAGAAGGTGCCCCAGTGAGAAGGTGCTCCAGTGAGAAGGTGCCCCAGTGAGAAGGTGCCCCAGTGAGAAGGTGCCCCAGTGAGAAGGTGCTCCAGTGAGAAGGTGCTCCAGTGAGAAGGTGCCCCAGTGAGAAGGTGCCCCAGTGAGAAGGTGCTCCAGTGAGAAGGTGCCCCAGTGAGAAGGTGCCCCAGTGAGAAGGTGCCCCAGTGAGAAGGTGCCCCAGTGAGAAGGTGCCCCAGTGAGAAGGTGCCCCAGTGAGAAGGTGCCCCAGTGAGAAGGTGCCCCAGTGAGAAGGTGCCCCAGTGAGAAGGTGCCCCAGTGAGAAGGTGCCCCAGTGAGAAGGTGCTCCAGTGAGAAGGTGCCCCAGTGAGAAGGTGCCCCAGTGAGAAGGTGCCCCAGTGAGAAGGTGCCCCAGTGAGAAGGTGCCCCAGTGAGAAGGTGCCCCAGTGAGAAGGTGCCCCAGTGAGAAGGTGCCCCAGCACGCCGTCTACCTGACTGGATGACGATGGCCCCGGTGTTCCTCCTCGCCTTCTCCCGGCGGTAGCGTCGAGCGCCCAGCCAGCCCTTGGTGTAGGCCTGCAGCACCACCACGCGTGCTATCACGTCCCTCAGCAGCAGGTTCAGCTGCTCCACGTGGTAGTACTTCAGAAACACCTGACGCACAAGCACACCCACACAGGCCCTGATAACCCTCTCAACATACCTCAGCACACAGGAAGCATTCCCCTGGACTTAGAAGCAAGCTAAATACACAATGAACCTTATGGTGTTAGAATTTTACTGTTGATTGTTTTTTCTACAGTCTTGTGGGGAGTTTCATGTTGTTCAATTGTAACTTGTTTAACTGCATGCTCTTACGGTTCTTCCCTTTGGCACTTATTTGGTTTTCCACCATGTATGCTTCATGTTTTGGCTGCTCGCAATGTTTGGGGCTATCTCGTTGTTATGATCAGTGACCTATGCTCTTTTGTAAAGCTCTCTCTTGGAAGTCGCTTTGGATAAAAGCATCTGCTAAATGCATAAATGTAAATGTAGAATGCTCCTCGATTTGGTCAACACCATTTTAGTCAGGAAATCGATCCCTAAATGACTTTAGTATCTTATGTCTGAGACACGTGGAGACACATAAGACGTTTTTGTCCCTCAGTCGGTGAGACATGCTCTCTGAAACTGCTTGAGGGTCACTACCTTGGTCTTGCCCACGACCCAGTTCTCCAGCTTGGCCCGCTCCAGGATGACCACAGCGTTCTCCAGGCTCGTGTCGGGCATCTGGTGGGCGCGGAAGGCCAGGTAATAATACCTGACACAGAGGAGGAGGAGGAGAACTTGACATCTGTCATTCCATCACAACACCCACTTTTCCCAGTACCACAAAAAAAAATATATAAGTGATTTTTTTCTCTCCAGCGATTGCATTTCCACCGTGATTTCCTTCTCCGTGTAACAGAAAAAAACAACGTTGAAAGCCGAGACCAGAAGCCCAGAGGCTCAGAGAGACATCAGTCCCAGACAGAGGCCTATTGTCTGCAGCTCTTTTCAGTGGCCCCTGCTCTCTTATTTCAATGGCCTCGCTCGGCCCACAAGCCAGGGCCACTCCGCGGGCATCAGCTCCACGGCGTGTTTACACCCCAGTCTGGACGGCCCTTCAGTTCCCCTCCTGCAGCCGTTTACCAAATACCCGCATAACAGGACAAAGCTGATCTAACTGTTTGTTCAGGGACATCAAGGCACACCAGACTGCTGGCTCATCCCACATGTTCTGCTGCTGGTCAAAGAGAAGAAGAACAACAAGAAGGAGAGGAGGAGGAGGAGAGGGAAAAAAAAAGGTTCTTTGAACCTCCATCCACTCCAGTCTACAGTCCTCCATTCTAATTCCTGTTGATACCTGTTATTTCTTTGATGGTAAATACAAAGCTCGCTCCTTGGCAACATCAGACGAGCCTTTGATATGAGAGCACACATTCAAATCAGTTTCCACTAAAGGTGCAGTTTAACCATGGAGTCTGTCTGTATTAGTTCTGCCTGGCTTAGGTGGGATGAGAAGGGGTTCAATGGCAAGGTGCTATCCAGACAGACAGGACCATCGCAGACGTGCACACACTCATGTATGCACAGACTCAAACTATTTGAGGGTTAACGGTGACTTTTTAAGGTGATCAACTATTATATTTAACACCGAACAAAACATTTACACAAATTTGCGTACACTACAAACTGGCCGCAGTCCTCCACCTAAATTAAATACACAATCTTTTAAAACTCCCCTAGAGCAGAGAAACCAACCAGCTGTCTCACAGGTTTTTACACAGGCCACAAGCCTGAGCTAATTAAATTTTATATCATCTGAAAGCCTTCCCATTGGAGGTGCCCGGAATATTTTTCAAAGGATAATTGATCAAACGTAGGTTTCCTGCGTTTTCCCAAGGATCTTGTCTGAGTGTGTGTGTTGTTCATGACAGCACTAAGGAGGGTTTAAATGCCAGTTTTGAAAATTGCTGGGCTAAAAATATATTTTAAAGTGTTTGAACAGGTGATATTAATTAGACTATTAACACTTGAAAATAGTAACACACAATCGGTAAACATTTAAAAACCCTGTAAGAAAGTCACCTAATTATAGAGTCGCTTCAAATTCTGTCGTACGTAATTATCGCCCGGGGTGAAAGGGGACTGATTTTGTCCAGAACATTGAAAATAAGAACAAACCCTTCATGAATAGTAAAGAAAAGTCATTAAAATGTACACTCTCAACATCCTCTCTTCCTTCCTATTTGAACTTTGTCCTCATGGTTCAGCCAGGCAGAATCCACCCAGTTACAGCGAGTACTGTAGGACGTAGTGTTCTGCCGTCGCTAATGACTACCAATTAGTCAGTCTTCTGCTCTGCTCAAGTTTGACTCCTAACTCATTAAGGAACCCGTGTTTTCCTGTGATGTCGCACGCAGTGTGCTCGTCCTGGTCCATCTCTGGGGTTGTGTCTGCGTACGGCACCAGCGCACTCCGCCAGGTCGCGGCAGCCAATCAGGAGAGGGAGGAGAGGGGGGGGGGTAGGTCACAGAGCGCCATGGTTACCTGTTAACAAACTCCTGGAACAGGATGCGGTGGGAGTAGCCCTGCCGGCGGATGGCCACGGTCTCCAGGATGCCGGTGTAGCGCAGCTGCAGCAGCACCCTCTCCTTGCAGAAGCGCAGCGCCTGCCTGTCGTCGTTGGGCTTGATGCAGCGCACAAAGTGTGGCTGTCCCACCACCATCTTGGAGAGGAGGTCCATCAGGGAGTACTGGGGGAGGCGCAGGATGGACACGGGGTAGATATTGTTTGAACATCTATCATTGCTCCTCGTGTCTCCACCTAAACTTCACCTCTGACGTGGTCATCATTGCTGTGGCAGTCCCACTGATGCAGTCCCACTGATGCAGTATTTACAGTTGGGTTTACTGTGGCCACAAAACAAGCTGTTCTCTAGGACTTCAGTCTAACAGGTGAATGATTGGTTCTGGCTTGTCTACAATTACAAGTGATGATAATAATATAAATCATAATATCAAGGATACAAAAGGTAGTATTAAGGTAGTAATAGGCATACATAAGATAGTATTACGGCAGTAAGAAGCATGCATAAGGTAGTATTAAGGCAGTAATAAGCATACATAAGGTAGTATTAAGGCGGTAATAAGCATACATAAGGTAGTATTAAGGCAGTAATAAGCATACATAAGGTAGTATTAAGGCAGTAATAAGCATACATAAGGTAGTATTAAGGCGGTAATAAGCATACATAAGGCAGTATTAAGGTGGTAATAAGCATACATAAGGCAGTATTAAGGTGGTAATAAGCATACATAAGGCAGTATTAAGGTGGTAATAAGCATTCATACACGGAAGTAGGAGGCCACGGTCTGCCTCCTCATGTTGGTGGTCTCTTCCGGGTGACGCATCATCTCCATGGTGTCCACCTGGGCAGAGGAAGACACAGTGCACATCAGCCTCCCTCCTTCTGCCCAAGCAACTCAAGTCTCCTAATCAAGTGATTGCAGTTGGTCCAAACCAGACAGCTTCAATGAGAATGAGGGATATTAATGCCGATAGCTTTAAATGGGCTGGGCCAGAATGACTTTCTATAACTGTGTCGTCTTGAGCTGGGATGCCCCATAAACACTTAAAGCCAACTGAGAGTGGCTCCCCCTCTGCTGCGGGGCATGGGAAAATAGCAGAGCATTGGGAATAATGAGACTAGCTATCCTGAAGGAGGTAGTCATTCTGACAAGGTATTAATGAGGACACAATATAAGCATTCTAATGGTGCCTGCACTTCATGGCTTCATCAAAATTAATGAAGTAATACATATTTTATAGTAAGTCTACACAGCAAAGTGCATATCTTAATACTATATTTCATCTTCGGCACAGAAGGAAAGGTATGTCAAACATTTTCTGAATAACTTCAGGGAGTAATTGGACGACTTGACAGTTTACTATGCGGAATGCTGTTCAGTTGGAAGCCCCGTCTGTCATGCAAGGTTCCATTTCTAAGGGCCGACTAGATGTCTGCTTTAATCTGATTGCACTGATGACTTTTGTAAGCTTCTCATCTGCTAACAGTAACAAACTTTCCTCCAACTTAGACTCGAGCAAAAGATGACACACATTTTACATCAATCATGTCTTGAAATATAAGTCCTCGGAAAGTACAGTAGTGATTTCAGCACTTTGGCCTGGATCTTTTGAAAACTACCATAAAGTTGAAAATACTAGTACTCAAATTTTTGTACGGTCTATGACACATGATCATTAGAAATATAAATAAGTAAAATATATATATATTCAAGACCAACTATCACAAGACTGTCTCATTGTAAGTTTTCAAGACTAACTGCTGACTACTGTTAAACACTACTGGTTGCCCTTACCTTCAACAGGTACCTGGGAGACTGACAACAGGACATGCAGGTGAAATGAATAGATATGAGGTGACAGAGAAGCAGTAAAGGATCTGAAATGTTACACACCTAGAATCATAGTGCTGAGCTACCTCAGAACAAACCACATCAACTGTCAAACGTGCCAGGCAAGTCCACACATTCATTCAGCAAATTCAACAAAGACATCCGGCGGCAGTATATGTATTTTTTCAAAACATTTACATTATGATCTTTGTATAATTATGATTGTAGCGAATGTTAAGCCTTAAATAAGGTTAGTTTCAAAAGGAGAGACTAACAGAAAAAACAAGGGAAGCACATACTGTACACAAGCTGTCCTACCAATCAGCCAGGTAAAAAGGTGATAACAGCTGAGTGAAAGGTCAAAGGTGAAGGTAGGTTTGATTACTGACGGGCGTTGTTCCTGAACTACAGAGCGGGCTGCTAGATGGAGCACCTTGTTGCGTCCTGAGTTGAGCTGTGGAGGCAGGGATCTGGAGGCAGCCGTGACTCGGGCTCTCGATGTGGCTAGATTACCTGTCGTCATACAAAACAACCCAAAGATCAATACATCGTATCCATAAATCATCTACATACGTATACATTTAGTATAATTTCATTATTACAGTGTGTACAAAAAAAGTTCAATACTTCAACACGTGGTTTGTTGTAGAGGGTTAGGGTTAGGGGACTGTGTACAGTAGGGTTAGGGTTAGGGGACTGTGTACAGTAGTACATTTTAAGCTAATACTGTAACTGTGGGGAAACGAGTACTGGTGTCAAAGAGTAAGCCTACAACTGCAGAACTGCAGTTACTTTACAGGCTGGAAACATGCAGGATGGCATCTGTTTCTTCTCCCAGTAAGACAGGGAGCCAGCCGAGGCGTATGTGGACTTGTGCAGTACTGTATGTTAGGTCATCTTAGCAGATGGAAAAAAGGCAGTTTTAGGACCCTGAGTTGGTCTGTGATGGATCCTGTGGACCCTGCAGTGCAGCTGTCTGCCCAGCAGTGCTACAGTCCTAAACACACACACACCCACACCCACACACACAGGAGAGGATATGAACCTCGCATATGCAAGACAGTCTGAACATTTCAAAGTTTCTGCACAAGATGTCCAAATGTTTTCTCTGGCGATATCTTCAGAGGCTAAACTGTGATTAATAGCACTGAAAGAACCCTTTGAAGCCGGATTGGTGACATCAAAGTCCTAATCCATGGGTGGCAGGATTTTTATAATGAGTGGGAAGTATCTTAACACATTTCAAAGGGTTTACTCCATGAATAAACAATAGCTGTGCAGATGTGCCACACACACCTTTAGAAAAATACGCCTGTGCAGGCAGGAGGCAGCCTGCGCCAAGTAGGAGCGAATGGCAAGCAGGAAAACCTTTGTTTTCATATTAGCTAAAGTTGAATTGACAGGCCACCGATTGTGCTGGGTTTTTATACAATGGAGTAAACGAACACACAAAAAACTAGGATGAGGTCATTCGTTTGATACCTTACTGCAACGCTTTATAGGTCAGTGGGCTGTGAGCGACTATTTCATGTATCAGTTTATAATGAAAAGCATGACTCGTACATTTCATAATCTCTGAGGAGATTGAAATCAATTTGTGGTGGATTAATTAAAAGTCACATCACATCTAACTTTAGATGAAGAACGCCCTGCTCGAGCCAAAGGAATGTGTCACATCACAACACACGCACACACACAGCTGTAGTCAAAATAACCCACAGACATAACAGGAACAGGGAAGTACAGTTCTTATGCACGTAGAAAAAAAGTGCTAAAAAGCCTGCAAAGCCGAGACCTGATCCGAAGAATAAACGTGTTTGAAAAACCACACGAACCCAAACACGACACACAAACAGCGAGCGTGTTTTCCGAGCGGCGCTACCTTAACCGTGTCAGGTGCTTCCTTTCCACAGCCTGGGCTTCGCTCCAATTAGCCCAGAGTAAAGCTGGCTGGATTAATTGGAGTGGGTCTTGTGCAAGCAAAGAGCCCACTCCCCACTCCCCATTAGCGCTGCTGGGCCAGATCATCTGAGAACATTTGTCATGATGAATTAGCTGCTGGGAGTGGAACGGGCCCGCGGAGTGCCACTGGGCTGTCACGCCTCTCAGCACCATGACACCATCAAGGGGAGATGAAGGGGCTGCTGGGAGATGAGGGCGGCTATGACAGTAGCACCTAAGCCCCGCTAACGGACACTCACAGCTTCCTACATGTATTCCTCGACGGTTCGAGTTAATTCATTCTCTTCGTGATTTCGTATCCCCCCCCTCCCGCCCCCCCCCCACCCCCACGACTGGGTGATTAGAGCAGGGGTTAATCGTCAGACTCCTGGAGGACGGGTCCTTCTGAAAGGTGTCAGCCAGCACCTGTGATGTCCCTCTCAGAAGCCAGGCTTCACAGAACAGCTGGATGGTGACGAGGGCCCTGTCAGAGCTGGACGGTGACGAGGGCCCTGTCAGAGATGGATGGTGACGAGGGCCCTGTCAGAGATGGATGGTGACGAGGGCCCTGTCAGAGATGGACGGGCAGTAACCAGGGAATTCACGGCAGGTTTCAAGATGCAAAAGATCGAATTTTGCAAGCGGGGCACAGCTTCCGTTTTAAGGCAGTCCCCTTTTAGTAGTGTCATGCCAGAGCCTTTAAACCCTCGCTAAACTCAAACCACTTTGCTCTCATCTTCTGCATCCCTTTTCATAGGTTGTCATTTCCATATGTTTATATAAAACCTATTTAAGTTCCACTATACCGTATGTTATGTAATATATTATGCTCAAGGGCTTGTGTAATATGCTTGTTATCATCACTTTGCACTTTTTATGTTGTGTGAATTATTGTGTGACTGAATATGTATAGTTTAGCAGTATGCAATTGCTGCATATAACCATATTCTGTATCGATTGGTGTTGATGTTTTTTTTTCTGGGATGAACTGCAGCATGGAGCCCAAGACAGATGTACCTTTGGGGACAATAAAGATTGATCTTATCTTTCTCTTATCATATGCTATCATATCAGCCGATAGCTATCGTTTGTTCTGGCAGAGGAGAAGCAGGGTGGAGAGGGGAGAGGAACCGACTGGTTCCACTTCCCATCAGGTCACCCTGTCATCAGAAACAGGCGGTGTCGGGGCATCCGACTGATCATTTCTGCTTCATGCCTGCTGCTCTTGGCGCAGGCTGCCAGGACAGACACAGGGAGGGAGAGAGGGAGAGACAGGGAGGGAGAGAGGGAGAGAGAGGGAGGGAGGGAGGGAGAGAGGGAGAGAGAATGAAGAAAGAGAAAAAAAAACCTTCCCTGGCATCTGTGCGTTCACTTTGAAAATTAAGCCCAGCAAGAATCCTATAGAAAAAAAAATCTCAAGCTGGCAGTTGTATTGGGTTTCTATTGACAAGAATAGTCAATGTGCCCAGGATTAAAAAGCAATCCCACGTTCAATATGACACCTCCCTACACGCTTTTATGAGTGCCAGTGAGCTGCCTTGTACTTCAGAAGCGGTGGATCGAGCTGTCGACGCGGGGGACAACCCAACTCGTAAGAGAAAGCTGCCTTCCCCGAGCTGAGTTAGCAGAGGATATCTCTCCGACTCTCCTCTCATGCACTCGTTTTGAATACATGTGGATCTGGAAACTCGACTCAGCAACCAAGCAAATGAGATTACGGCAGCCATAACCTCCGCCACCCATACCCTCTTCACAAGCAGCAGCGTTTAGGCCCACGGATCACTTCGGGGCTCGGCTGATTTAAATGGCATCCTCCACTGTCGGGGCACATCAATCATAAAAAGCACGGTGTAATTGGCTTTTCGTGACACAACATAGTGTCGCGTTTATCAAAGGGTGTTCAAGCATGTGCTTTCTGAGAAGGGCCTGCTCCCGTGCCAATGAAGAGGGGCAGCAGATCCCAGTGCTGACTCCAAATGTTCTCTCCACTACTACGATTAGATTTATTTTTGTGGGGAGGGGTGGGGGGGGGGAGAGAAGAAGATGAACAAAAGTATTACTTAGTAAGTGTCTCTGCATTGACAGAGAGTGTATGGGAGTGCAGTCTGGCACCCTGGTGAAGCAGTGTGGAATGTGCCCACTGGGATGAAAGACTTTCTACTGGGAGAGAACAAAGAGCTAAATGTGTCATAACGCTGGGTGAAGGATGTCACTTCTTCACAGGGGAAGAGAGAGAGGGAGAGAGAGAGTGAGGGAGAGAGAGAGAGAGGCACACTGCACTGTCTTAGAAATAGAAAATGTTGAAACCAATATCATGTAGCTTTCACTTCAGATACTCTTACATTAAAGAAACGTTCAATATGACAAAAAAATCACAGGAATGTGAAGGCTAGTAAAACAGGCGATGGAGACTAACTGTTTTACATAGCGGGCTTCAGTAATGTAATGACAAGTCTTGATAGAGCATACGAACATCATATCTGTGGTAATAAGAAAACCGGTGTACTCTAGATAGCATCTGACTACTATAACCGCTGAGATATAGATAGAGTATGTTAATTGTGCAGCCCTGCCCATCTATACACTAGAGAGTAGTCTTCGGAGCAGGAAGAATCAGCAAGCTTACATATTATAAACAGAACATACATTGGTTTGCAAGTGCATAAGTTACAACATATGAATATTTCAGCACACTCAGCCCACCCTTTTACTCTCCTGTTTGCACCAATAAGCTGTGTGTGCCTTACAGATCACCACCAGTACAGAAGCCTGCATACAGCCATCAGCAAGGCCAATATTACAGTTCTGTTTTCCTATACATAACTGGCTTTTCGTATACTGCAAAAAAACTCAAAAATAAACAGAATGTATTGCTTCACCAGTGAAAATGCAGGAAGTTGCTAGTACTGTGTGTGAAGGGTGGCTGTTTGCATGGTTCAAACCCAAAACTGAAAGTATCCAAACTAGAGCCCGACCGATATTATCGGCCGATATTGGGCATTTTCCAAACTATCGGTATCGGCATTTATAATGGCCGATAAATGAATATTAATGTTTTTTTTTTTTTAAAGGACTTTAAGTTTCATATCTTAAGTTTGTATTTTAATTTTAAAAAATTATCAGAAACTGCATTAACATTTTATTTTAGTGAGGAAATAATAACAGGAGTCAGATGGCTGAGCAGTTAGGGAATCGGGCTATTAATCAGAAGGTTGCTGGTTCGATTCCTGGCCATGTCAAATGACGTTGTGTCCTTGGGAAGGCACTTAACCCTACTTGCCTCGGGGAATGTCCCTGTACTTACTGTAAGTCGCTCTGGATAAGAACTTCTGCTAAAAGTGACTAAATGTAAACTACAAATAACTACTGTTAGATAAATCAGTTTGTTTTGTTACGCGTTTCTGGATTTAAAAAATATTTTTTTTATATCGGCCGATATCGGATTTTTTAAATCACCAAATATTTGTATCGGTATCGGCCTTAAAAATCCTTTATCGGTCGGGCTCTAATCCTAACTTCTGATTCCACATGAAGCCATGTATAGACTATACTGTAAGTGTGCAAGGATTCTTGCAGTGTTCTCTGAAAGTGGGCTGGCTGTGATAAGTAGCCAGGACTAGGGACAAGCTCACCGGGCCCAGGGACTAGCCCACCAGGCCCAGGGACTAGCCCACCAGGCCCAGGGACTAGCCCACAGGGTGACCACGGGCTGGCCAGCCCCTCCTGGCCTCCACCACTCAGCCCTGCCAGTTCAAACACCGGGGTCTGACTGATCTGGGAAAGACCCTGGCTCAGAGGAATTTGTCCATGCAAATACATGCCATTTCCTCTGACAAAACAGCACCACATGTCCAAGCCTCCAGGTCCAAGACTCTACAAGGCTCAAGCACCTCTTCTCCTCACGAGTTGGGGGGCTGGGAGGCTGGGGGGGCTGTGAGGGCGAGGGGGGTGGGCGGGCTGGGAGGCTGGGAGGGCTGGGGAGGCTGTGAGGGCTGGGAGGGCGAGGGGGGTGGGGGAGCTGGGAGGCTGTGGGGGCTGGGAGGGCTGGGAGGCTGGGAGGGCTGGGGAGGCTGTGAGGGCTGGGAGGGCTGGGAGGGCGAGGGGGGTGGGGGGGCTGGGAGGCTGGGGAGGCTGGGGGGGCTGGGAGGCTGGGGGAGCTGGGAGGCTGTGAGGGCGAGGGGGGTGGGGGGGCTGGGAGGTTGGGGAGGCTCTCAGCTACACACTGTTCTCAAGACAACGCGGCGTGAAGAATCCTTACTCACTCTGTTAATAATAAATACTACAACAGAGACATAATACAACTTAGGTCAACATGATTTGTAAGCAGTTGCTGTCCAATGCTTGGAATCTACTGTACAACTTGAATCTTGAGACTGTTCAGAGTATAAACCTTTCACAGTACGGGGTGGAGGGCAGTATCGACTAAGTCTCTGACTGTATGTTCATACACACATTTCATAACACCGATATAAAGTATCTGAACTGTGCTAGTGATGTCTGGTCTCAGATCCAACATTAGGCTCTCACACCACAACACTGTGCATCTGCAAGGGGGACCCCTAGTGGTGACATGAAGTCACATCACTCTGCAAGATGAAACCACCAGAGTGCAAAAGATTCAGATCAGATCCAGCAGATAGTTGTAATTTCACAGATAACGGGGAATCTATAATATGAACTAAAATGCAAATTAAATTCCCCCGGATTTTACCCCGAAGAATAGAATTATAATTCTCATATGCTACTTCTCACTTAAAAGAGAACTCAAGCTTTTCCAACTTGATAAGGAGCAGCAGTGTCTTGGAGGCGCTATCTGGTTTGATTATCTCTATTTTCATGGACTGTCAGAGGAAGATGGGACCTCTGGCTCTGGAGGATGATGGAGGTCGACTGAGAGGACCCTGAGGACACAACCTCAACTCAGAGAGACAGAGAGAACAAGACAAAGAGAGGAAAAAAGAAAGAATAGAAGGAGAAATCGATTGCTACGCGCTCCACATCGCCGAGTCTCCCCGTGACTGGCGTCTCACTCTGGTGATGCATTCCACTTTGACTCGCTAAAAAAAGCCCCCAAATTCAAAATAATAATCGCAATCCCAACCTAGTGCACAGGACCAAAAGGAACTGGTCTGCAAGTGAGTTTACGTACTCGACTAGGATGCAACACGAGCAGAATTTGAGGAGCTTTTAGGCCTTAATTGACAAGACAGTAAATGGGAGATCACATTTCTGTCCCCGTTCAATTATCTGGGAACCAAAGTGCAGCTCATTCCACACCTCTGCTCATAGAATTGATTTCCCTATTAAACCTGCTGGATTCCTCTGCTGGATTCCTTGAACAGCTCACCTCCCAACTTCTCTGTACGCTGCATGGAAGGTGTTGAACAGCTCACCTCCCAACTTCTCTCTCAGCGACGCAGACACAAGGATTTTTTACTACAGACTAAACCCAGGTGTGTTTTTTTGCTATTTTATAAATCAGAGCTGCAATTAATTCCACCACAACTTAAATCAGCCATTTACCCAAAAGCAAAGAAAAATTGAATCCAGAAGAACATAATACAGCTTTGCTTGGGGGGGAGGGGGGGGGGGGGGCGATATGAAGTTGTGGGCTCACAACTGAACCCATGCATTAGCACTCCCGCTAAATCAAGTGACCACGAGGCCCCAGCCTGGGCTGATGGCGAGAACATCCCCCTCATCTCCTACTGCACCCAGCCAGGAAGAGACGGAGGAACACTCGCTATTGTGATCTCTAAATAGCGTCTATTCATCCCCTGGGTATTTAGAAACCTTATCACGGAAATATCCCGCCGCACCCCCAATCTGCAGATAGCAGAGAGCAGCGGGAAACCAAGGGGGACAGCTTAGTGAAAATAAAAACAGAGCCCTGCGCTGAGAGCTGAGCCTCGGAGGAGATAATGGGAGACGGCAGACTTATCCCCCAGAGAGAGGAGAGGCTCCGCGTGGAGGAGGACCACACCAGCCCCTTCAGAGGAGTCTTTAAGAAACCGACTTACCTGAACATTCATGGAGCACTGAACAACAGCAGGCACAAACACACACTCTCAGACCGCCATGTAGCGCTCTGGCCAGGAGGCTGCTCCTCAGTGTATAGAAATGATCAAAGTTTCCAGCGAACTGCATTCGAGTTGTTTTAGGAATGATGGCAGTGCTAAAATAACACTCCTTAATACTCGTTTAGAGTACATTTACATTTAGTAATTTAGCAGACGCTCTTATCTAGAGCGACTTACAGTAAGTACAGGGACATTCCCCCGAGGCAAGTAGGGTGAAGAGCCTTGCCCAAGGACACAACGTCATTTGGCAGAGCCGGGGATCGAACCAGCAACCTTCTGATTACTAGCCCTATTCCCTAACCGCTCAGCCACCTGACTCACTAGAGTAGACACGTTGTTACTATAGACACATTTTCTATATTTTTTGGGGGGGATTTTTATGAACACATTTGCATCTAACAAGCATCCAGAAGATGACCTGGGGAACATGCTCACCGGTTTTGGTCAGGGGGCTGGAGAACAGCTGCTGCAGAAGCTTGTTCTCAGAGGTTCTCAGGAGCACCACGATGTCTGCCGGGAGCGTGTCTCGGTTCTTCTCCAGGAAGCCGTTGACGTTGTACAAGACCTGCACACACACAGTCATTTAGCGACTTGGAATCCGCCGGACTTATGCTCAGCACTTTTTTAAATGCATCACTGATTTATCACAAAAATGTATCATCGATGGTCATTCGGTTTGATCTCCTCACGGGTGATTTATCTTATAAATAGAAAACCTAATAGCGCTACGATACTGTACCTTTCCCGCGTAGTGCTGAATGCCAAAGCAAAGCTCCAGACGCTTCGGTCTCCAGAAGTACTTGTAGCGCAGATTGTCCTCAAATTTATCTGGACAGAAGAGAGGACACATTTGGAGGTTTTAACTGTGCAGCTTAACAGGCCCTTCATACTTTAAACAACACTTTAAAGAGGATGTCAAGACCTGTTCCTGGACTAGGAGGAAACATTTAGTTTAGCAGGATTTTGGGGAGGCGTTTTCTGCTTTCTTTATAATGACAGTTTGAGAAAGACAGGGAGCGCAGGCAGAGAGAGGAGGGGATGACATGCAACAAAGGGCCCGGGGTGGAATCGAACCCGGGCTACTACGGTAAAATTATAACGGATGCATTATAACACACGCCCCAAGTACAGCAGAATACTTGAGGATGCATTATAACACACGCCCCAAGTACAGCAGAATACGTGAGGATGCATTATAACACACGCCCCAAGTACAGCAGAATACGTGAGGATGCATTATAACACACATCCCAAGTACAGCAGAATACTTGAGGATGCATTATAACACACGCCCCAAGTACAGCAGAATACGTGAGGATGCATTATAACACACGCCCCAAGTACAGCAGAATACGTGAGGATGCATTATAACACACATCCCAAGTACAGCAGAATACTTGAGGATGCATTATAACACACGCCCCAAGTACAGCAGAATACTTGAGGATGCATTATAACACACGCCCCAAGTACAGCAGAATACGTGAGGATGCATTATAACACACGCCCCAAGTACAGCAGAATACGTGAGGATGCATTATAACACACGTCCCAAGTACAGCAGAATATGTGAGGATGCATTATAACACACGCCCCAAGTACAGCAGAATACGTGAGGATGCATTATAACACACGCCCCAAGTACAGCAGAATACGTGAGGATGCATTATAACACACGCCCCAAGTACAGCAGAATACGTGAGGATGCATTATAACACACGTCCCAAGTACAGCAGAATATGTGAGGATGCATTATAACACACGCCCCAAGTACAGCAGAATACGTGAGGATGCATTATAACACACGCCCCAAGTACAGCAGAATACGTGAGGATGCATTATAACACACGCCCCAAGTACAGCAGAATACGTGAGGATGCATTATAACACACACATTTACAGTTATTCATTTAGCAGACGCTTTTATCCAAAGCGACTTCCAAGAGAGAGCTTTACAAAGTGCATAGGTCACTGATCATAACAACAAGATAGCCACAAAACATTGCGAGTAGCCAAAACATCTAAAGACACACCCCAAGTACAGCAGAATACATGAGGATGCATTATAATACATCCAACTTAAAGGACTTTCTTCCACACAGGTGTAAACACATCCATCCTGGTAGGAAGAGGATCATGGGTTCCTTTTTACCCACTAAGGTCTGGTCAGTCGCTCTTACCCACTAAGGTCTGGTCAGTGGCTCTTACCCACTAAGGTCTGGTCAGTGGCTCTTACCCACTAAGGTCTGGTCAGTGGCTCTTACCCACTAAGGTCTGGTCAGTGACTCTTACCCACTAAGGTCTGGTCAGTGGCTCTTACCCACTAAGGTCTGGTCAGTGACTCTTACCCACTAAGGTCTGGTCTGTCGCTCTTACCCACTAAGGTCTGGTCAGTAGCTCTTACCCACTAAGGTCTGGTCTGTGGCTCTTACCCACTAAGGTCTGGTCAGTGGCTCTTACCCACTAAGGTCTGGTCAGTGACTCTTACCCACTAAGGTCTGGTCTGTGACTCTTACCCACTAAGGTCTGGTCTGTGGCTCTTACCCACTAAGGTCTGGTCAGTGGCTCTTACCCACTAAGGTCTGGTCAGTGGCTCTTACCCACTAAGGTCTGGTCAGTGACTCTTACCCACTAAGGTCTGGTCTGTGACTCTTACCCACTAAGGTCTGGTCTGTGGCTCTTACCCACTAAGGTCTGGTCAGTGGCTCTTACCCACTAAGGTCTGGTCAGTGACTCTTACCCACTAAGGTCTGGTCAGTGGATCTTACCCACTAAGGTCTGGTCAGTGACTCTTACCCACTAAGGTCTGGTCAGTGGCTCTTACCCACTAAGGTCTGGTCAGTGACTCTTACCCACTAAGGTCTGGTCTGTGGCTCTTACCCACTAAGGTCTGGTCAGTGGCTCTTACCCACTAAGGTCTGGTCAGTGGCTCTTACCCACTAAGGTCTGGTCAGTGACTCTTACCCACTAAGGTCTGGTCAGTGGCTCTTACCCACTAAGGTCTGGTCAGTGACTCTTACCCACTAAGGTCTGGTCAGTGGCTCTTACCCACTAAGGTCTGGTCAGTGGCTCTTACCCACTAAGGTCTGGTCAGTGACTCTTACCCACTAAGGTCTGGTCAGTGGCTCTTACCCACTAAGGTCTGGTCAGTGGCTCTTACCCACTAAGGTCTGGTCAGTGACTCTTACCCACTAAGGTCTGGTCAGTGGCTCTTACCCACTAAGGTCTGGTCAGTGGCTCTTACCCACTAAGGTCTGGTCAGTGACTCTTACCCACTAAGGTCTGGTCTGTGGCTCTTACCCACTAAGGTCTGGTCAGTGGCTCTTACCCACTAAGGTCTGGTCAGTGGCTCTTACCCACTAAGGTCTGGTCAGTGGCTCTTACCCACTAAGGTCTGGTCTGTGGCTCTTACCCACTAAGGTCTGGTCTGTGGCTCTTACCCACTAAGGTCTGGTCAGTGGCTCTTACCCACTAAGGTCTGGTCAGTGGCTCTTACCCACTAAGGTCTGGTCAGTGGCTCTTACCCACTAAGGTCTGGTCTGTGGCTCTTACCCACTAAGGTCTGGTCTGTGGCTCTTACCCACTAAGGTCTGGTCTGTGGCTCTTACCCACTAAGGTCTGGTCAGTGGCTCTTACCCACTAAGGTCTGGTCAGTGGCTCTTACCCACTAAGGTCTGGTCTGTGGCTCTTACCCACTAAGGTCTGGTCTGTGGCTCTTACCCACTAAGGTCTGGTCTGTGGCTCTTACCCACTAAGGTCTGGTCTGTGGCTCTTACCCACTAAGGTCTGGTCTGTGGCTCTTACCCACTAAGGTCTGGTCTGTGGCTCTTACCCACTAAGGTCTGGTCTGTGGCTCTTACCCACTAAGGTCTGGTCTGTGGCTCTTACCCACTAAGGTCTGGTCTGTGGCTCTTACCCACTAAGGTCTGGTCAGTGGCTCTTACCCACTAAGGTCTGGTCTGTGGCTCTTACCCACTAAGGTCTGGTCAGTGACTCTTACCCACTAAGGTCTGGTCTGTGGCTCTTACCCACTAAGGTCTGGTCTGTGGCTCTTACCCACTAAGGTCTGGTCTGTGGCTCTTACCCACTAAGGTCTGGTCAGTGGCTCTTACCCACTAAGGTCTGGTCTGTGGCCTGGGGGAAGCGGCTCTCCTCGTCCAGCAGAGACAGCAGGCCCATGGGCTTCTGGAGGAACATGTCCAGGATGGGCCTGTTGTCCTCGTACTCCACCAGGCTGGCATCCACCCCCTCGCTCTGGTACTCCATCTAATTAGAGCCGGCGAATGTAGAACAACCTTCAGTTAACGATTTCACTAAATAACCCACTTAAACAGTGTGCTGAATGTGATGTGTGGGTGTTTGGGAGGCATCAGTACTGGTGCCACAGCTGCATGTGCAGAGAGTTCCAATTCTGTGACTGAGGTTTATAATAAGAGGCTGTCGCTGTATGTATTATACAGAGCCTTTTCGGAAATAACAAATAGAGCCACTTACTAATCTATAATTTATTTCAATTTGCAAATAACCCAGAGTCATATCATATTATTGCATCTGCTTAATTCAGATCAAAAAGTTATTTTAAATATATATTTTACTAATAAAGTGGAACCAATGGATCTAAACAAGGCTCATGTTTAAGTGATTAACTTGGAATAATAAGCTTCTGTGTACCACTGGATGGAAGCCATATTCCTTTTACAAAAAAATCCCTTTCCCGCTAAGCACTAACCCTTTATCGAAGGCAGCTAACATGTCTGTATCACGAGAACCCATAGAGGCAAGTTCACTACTAAGGTTCCAGAGAGAGACACTAACATGAAGAGGACTTGATATATGAGGTACTATAGTACGGCCTAAAGATATTCCTGGATACGTAGACGACAAAAGACATTGGCCACGTTCACCTCTTAAGTTATTTGATGTTAGTAAGCTAATGGAGGCCGGCTCATAATAATAACAGGATTTCTGAGAAGGCTGGAAGGCACATTAAGACAAAACACATTACAGCAAAAACAGCCTTTGATTCATGTCTGTAACATGACGTCAAGGAAAATGAAGAGCTTCTTCAGAGTAAACAGCTTCATTAAATCAATTAAGAAAATGATTTCCAGAGTGTGGAAGGCAAAATCATTTCAATGTCAATGTGCAGCTAGAGCAGGAGTAAGATATAATGAATTATAGTATTTTAGCCACCAGAAATGTGATTCATTAGCCAGGCTTAGAATATTGAGACGCTTTTAGTAAACAATGATTGAAAATTAACAAGGCTTAGAATATCAAGAGGCTTTTTTGTTAACAATGGTAGAGAAAAAAGAGCCCCATTATGCAGTGCAACAAAAGGGCATGTAAGGCTATTGTTGTGTAAATGTGTTCATTGCTATGTAATGGACTGCCCTCCTACTCTGAGTTCAAGAGGCAATTCATCTTCAATAACCCAGCCCTTCTAACCACCCACCTGCTCAAGGGCAAAGATATGCTGGTTGAAGTAAAACTGAATCTGTTCGTTGGCAATGTTGATGCACAGCTGCTCAAAGGAGTTTTTCTTGAAGTTCTCAAATCCAAAGATGTCCAAGATTCCCACATTCATTCCACTTTCCGCGGCACTTCAAAGGAGAAAAAGGGGACACACACTTATTTTTCTGTGAGTAAATCCCAAGCAACCACAAGAGCTGATCAAATTTTCATGATAAACCAAGTTCAACCCAAATAGAAAGAATATCTGGAATACAGAATAGAATAATTATAATGGCCTATTCTACTTTAGTAGAGAAATGCACTTTAAATAAAACTTATTTTGGATCCAGAAAATACTCTAAATTCATCAACAAATGCAACTCTTTTTGTAACAGTTATGTAAACGAAAAAACCGTCTTTCAGACTAAGTGCAGAGTTCGGACCCCAGCGCTACAGCATCACCACTTCTCTGTTATTTGCCAGTTCCACTGTCTGCACACAGAGCCGTATGTCTTAGAGGTCACCTTCAGACTGGGTTAACAGGTTATTAATGGCAATAAGAGAGAGGAGAGAGATGATTGTAGTTTAGACAGGCACAGTGGGCCGCGCGCAGCTCTGATAGAGACAGTCAGACGATTCTCTGACAGTCTACGCTCGCATTTATCAGGGAATTCTCACGGATCAATGAACAACCCTTTACAGTCTCTCTGAAGTCTTTTTAATCATCTGAATATTATTTTCTTGGCACGCAACTCGGTATCAAAAATTTATTAAAACTTCTTTTGCGGTTCTTTTCACTCCTTGTGCTTGTCCATTAATATTCCACACCCAGGGTCCACTGCTCTACACAGACTTGAGGTAAAGGTCACACGAAGCTTCACAGATCATACAAAACTAGTGAGGGGAGCTCTGCGTCCCAAGGACAGAGGGAGGCACTGGGCGGGGCGGCGTGCGTGCTCACCAGATGTTGGTGTCGGGCTGGAGGAGGGCGTTGATGCGGTTGACTATCCAGCTGAACAGCCGTCCGTACAGGGCCTTGGACATGGCGTCCCGCACGTCGGTGGCCTTGTCCACCGTGTTGGTGCGGATGATGGTCTCGCCCCGGGTCACCACGCAGTGCGAGGTCAGGGCCTCCTGCAGCTCCTCGGGGCCGATGCTCAGGAGCGCCGCCGCTGAGGCAGACGGTGATGGATGAATCTCATTTCGCTCATAACAGCTAATCCACAAAATCTGTACTGCGGTGAAACCCTGTTTCACTCTGATCAGAGATTCATTCTTCTGATACTATATTCTCTGACTGAACCAGCATATATGGGAGATTTGGACTTTTCAATGACAATCCTTCCGTTCCAGTTTGGAGACACTAGAAAGGTTGCCAGCTGAACAGAGGCCTCACCGTTCTCCAGGGGTTCAGGGTTCGGCACTTCGCTCTTATCTGTCTGGTGTTGGGATGTGATGGCAGCGAATTCAATGTTTCCTGTATTTAAAATGGCACAGAGAATCCTGTACACCGAGTTCACCTCCTACAACAACAAAAAAAACAAGGAGGGAGAAAAAAAATTGCGCCATGTCAAGACAAGGATCGACATTCAAAAGTGCGTGGAAAATTCCAGTTGAATTTGTTGAATTTATGAAATGTAAGGAGGGCAGTGTTTCAGATGAGCCGGAAGCTTCTGTGACCTCGTCTGTGAAGCCGATGATGCGGAAGCAGTCCTGAATGGCGTCAAACTGCTCCTGGTACAGCTTGCTGGACACGATGTCTTGCATCGCCCGGCCATGCTCGTTATTGATGTACCTGGGACACACAGAGATCCTCACTGAGACCTGCTTCAGGTCGAGCAGGTGTTAAGAGCCCTCAGGGCAGCAGGGGGCGCCCTCTCAGGCGTGCTCACCTGGGGGGCTTCCTGTCAGGAAGGCTGTAGTGCTTCAGTTTGCCTTGGTGGTACAGCCCAGCATAGATGTAGTAAAATATGTGGAAGTTTTTCTCCCCGCTTTGGGTCAAACAAAAGAAGAACTGTGAGTTATAGTACGGTCAAAGAGTAAGTGTGCTGGGGAGGACCACGAGGGGTGCTGGAGCTAGCCTCACTCACGTGGCCTGTTTGATGACTCGGGACTTCTCCAGGAGGTACTCGGAGATCTTGGCCCCCATGACGGCTCCGGAGGGGGTGAACTTCATCTCCAGGTACTTGCCAAAGCGGCTGGAGTTGTCGTTAATGGCGGTGCACGCGTTCCCGAAAGCCTCCACCAGGGGGTTCACCTGCAGGATCTTCTCTCTCAGCATCCGGTTGTTAGCCTGCGATCACAGGTCATCTGTCAGACGGCCTGTCGATCCACGTAGCTCAGCGCTGTAAACAAACCTCTGAGAGGGACTGTGAGGCTGGGCCTGTCTGTGAGCAGTGATGTACCTTCCCCAGGAAGGTGAGATGCTGGACAATCAAGTGGGCGCTCTCTGTCTTCCCTGCTCCACTCTCCCCACTGATGATGATACACTAACCCACAAGGGAGTAGAGCAGAATACATCAGAGTAGAGCAGAACATATCAGAGTAGAGCAGAACATATCAGAGTAGAGCAGAACACATCAGAGTAGAGCAGAATACATCAGAGTAGAGCAGAATAGAGCAGAATACATCAGAGTAGAGTAGAGCAGAATGGGGGTCAGATGGCTGAGCGGTTATGGAATCGGGCTATTAGACAGAAGGTTGCCGGTTTGATTCCTGGCTGTGCAAAATGACGTTGTGTCCTTGGGCAAGGCACTTCACCCTACTTGCCTTGGGAGAATGTCCCTGCTCTTACTGTAAGTCGCTCTGGATAAGAGCGTCTGCTAAATGACTAAATGTAAATGTCTGAATGAATGCATCAGAGTAGAATAGAGTAGACTGGAATAGAGTAGAGCAGAATAAAGCAGAGCAGAATAGAGCAGAGTAAAGTAGAGGAGAGCAGAGTAGAATAGCACTTTATTGATACTGCACACAGAATACGACACATCGTCTACCATGATCAGGAGCTGTACAACAGTCTGTACAACGGGTGTAGCCCCCACATAGTAACGTTCTCCCTCCCTACCTGGTCCCTGCTGAAGGTCACCATGCCCTGGTACACAGCTCTCCCTACCTACCTGGTCCTTGCTGAAGGTCACCATGCCCTGGTACGCAGCTCTCCCTCCCCTCCCCACCTGGTCCTTGCTGAAGGTCACCATGCCCTGGTACACAGCTCTCCCTCCCTACCTGGTCCTTGCTGAAGGTCACCATGCCCTGGTACGCAGCTGTCCCTCCCCTCCCTACCTGGTCCTTGCTGAAGGTCACCATGCCCTGGTACGCAGCTCTCCCTCCCCTCCCTACCTGGTCCTTGCTGAAGGTCACCATGCCCTGGTACGCGGCGTCAGCCGAGGCGAAGATGTGTGGAGGGTGGTCGGCGCGCTTGGCCCCGTGGTACAGCTTGGAGAACTGAGGACGCAAAGAGATACCTGCTACCGTGGCGCTTCACCCGTCACAACGCAGGACAGGCACACGATGTCGCCCTGTCACCCTGTGACGATGACAAACAAACCTGCGGGGAGTAGATGCTGAGGTTCTGGAAAGGGTTGAGGGCGATGAGGATGTCTCCAACGTAGGTGTATATCTGGAGTTCGTCGTACCTCCTGTGGAGGTGCGTGATGATGGTTTCCTAGCGGGGTGGGTCAGAGACAGCGGCTGTACTGTACACCTGCTGACACGTTGTGCACTACAGCGGTTGTACTGTACACCTGCTGACACGTTGTGCACTACAGCGGCTGTACTGTACACCTGCTGACACGTTGTGCACTGGGTCAAACTACGGAGTGACTGAACGTGCGTTACCTCGTCTAGAACCTCCAGGTTGACGAGGTCGTCGTCGGGGGAACTCTCTATGATGAGGGTCTTGCGAGTATTGATCCTCTCATGCCTGCGTGAAGCCAAGCAGAAACGGAAGACTTGGGAAGCATCCAGATGAACGGTGGATGCAGACAAATGGGGGGGGGGGGGGGGGGGGGTGATAATGTGTCGTTTCCATGGTGAGGCCCTCGGGGGAGGCCCCTCATGATCACAAGCTGTGATCGCACTTCATCTGGGCTTGACCTCTCACTCTGCAGGGGCCCGCTGGGGGAGGTCAACACGCTGGCAGCTGGCTCCCCGGGGCCGCGCAAACTCCCAGGGGGGCCCTAGAGACAAAGTGTGTGTGTATGTGTGTGTGGCTGTATGTCAGATGGCTGAGCGGTTAGGGAGTCGGCTATTAATCAGAAGGTTGTTGGTTCGAATCCCGGCTGTGCCAAATGACGTTGTGTTCTTAGGCAAGGCACTTCATCCTACTTGCCTCAGGGGGATGTCCCTGTACTTACTGTAAGTCGCTCTGGGTAAGAGCGTCTGATAAATGACTAAATGTGATTCAAGATCACAAAACTTACCGTGACCTAACTAAGCCTCACACTCACAAGCAACAGCGGCAGTATCGGATTCTCAAAGTCTATCTATATTCCATGGCAATAAATAATCGATCATATGAGAGGAAGAACAGGAGACCAGATTCACCCTGGGCCACGTGCATTTTTAACCTCGTCTGTGTTCCCCTTCATTTCCTATTCTGAGCAGAAACCCAACAGTGAGTCCACAGGGGACACATCTCCGAAGTCGTCCCTGTCACCGCGCGTCACTGGAGGCTGCACGGCAGGAAATACTCGCCACTTCACTCTCTTACACACGTCCCATATAGCCTTGTCACATACCCTCTCTTACACACGTCCCATATAGCCTTGTCACATACACTCTCTTACACACGTCCCATATAGCCTTGTCACATACACTCTCTTACACACGTCCCATATAGCCTTGTCACATACACTCTCTTACACACGTCCCATATAGCCTTGTCACATACACTCTCTTACACACGTCCCATATAGCCTTGTCACATACACTCTTACACACGTCCCATATAGCCTTGTCACATACACTCTCTTACACACGTCCCATATAGCCTTGTCACATACACTCTCTTACACACGTCCCATATAGCCTTGTCACATACACTCTCTTACACACGTCCCATATAGCCTTGTCACATACACTCTCTTACACACGTCCCATATAGCCTTGTCACATACACTCTCTTACACACGTCCCATATAGCCTTGTCACATACCCTCTCTTACACACGTCCCATATAGCCTTGTCACATACACTCTCTTACACACGTCCCATATAGCCTTGTCACATACACTCTCTTACACACGTCCCATATAGCCTTGTCACATACACTCTCTTACACACGTCCCATATAGCCTTGTCACATACACTCTCTTACACACGTCCCATATAGCCTTGTCACATACCCTCTGGTCCGGATCATACCCAAGAATGCAGGATTTCTAGCAAGACTGACATTTTGCATTCGTCGTCACAGTATGCGTACCGTTTTTCTGAAAACCTCCCTCTGTGAATGACCTCCCTGATCTGTCCTTTTCCTCTGCTGTGATGAAACCTGCCTTTCATCGCTTTGAGATTTGCCTCCAATAAACACATTCTGCCGTGGCCGCGTGCCTCTCTCCAGGTCCACCACTTCCTGAAGCCTCCGTTTCCATGGATCAATCTCTCTTTTGTTTGTCAATGCAAATTATAGCCTATTCTTTGAAAACGGAGATCGTCTCGTGGCAAATACGACTCACGGGCTTCTCTAGACACTCGGAACTCAGAACTCAGTCTCCCTCCCTCTTTAAACCGTCGGCCTCTTCTTCTTTGTGTCGTTCTGTTAGATAGCTTGCAGGTTTGCAGCTGTCTGGCTTGGTGTCTCTCTGCAGACCACAGCTAGGCTAGCTACAACTCGGAGGGCCAAAATGTGTAAAGAACCGAAATTGATATGCAGGCCAGATAAAAATGTGCAAGGGGCCGGATTTGGCTGACGGAGCCTTGAGTTTGACACACATGCTCTAAACCAGGGGTCACTAATTGGCAGACCGCGGTCCGGGTCCGGACCCAGGCTGTTCCCTATCCGGACCCGGACCTATAACCGATATATTATTATGGAATTAATTCATTTTGACGGAACGTTTCCATTTTAACTGATAAAATAGCCTATGTTCCCGTGGCTATGACACAAAGCATGGACACTTTGAACAAAATTACCCCCAGAACTCTGAGGTAAGGGCCAGAAAAATAAACCATAATTGTTCCGGACCCTGGACTGAATACAAATTTGGTTAGTGGACCTTTTGGGTTTCTAATTGAGTACCCCTGCTCTAAACCCTCCGAGTCTGAGTCCTGGCTGGGGTGAGACCAGAACTCTAAGATCACCTTCTGTCTCCTCAAGCTCCTAATCTAGTTATACACTTTCACTGTGAAGGGGGGGCAAGGGACTACAATCACTGGCGCGCCACACACACGAGGGAGGGGGGGGGGTGGCAGGGGGGTGGCAGGGGGCTGGCAGGGGGCAGGGCTGGTGTTCTGGAGCAAGTTTTCAGATACCAGGGAAAGTAGTCCCATAGAAGCCAGAGGGAAGGCTTAAAGAACAATCTCACTAATCTCACCACAATGTGGAATAGAACTCACATGGTGGCCCTGAGATATTGTTTTCTTTTATATCATTATGTATTATGATCTTATTTATATTTAAATGGACTTTAAATACAAATCCATCCATATATAGGTCCATTAAGACCAATTCCTAGCTAGTGCATTTAAGAATGTCCAGTGCTGAGCGGTGATTTGGACGGTCATTAGGACACCATCCCGGAATAACTGGCAAACGTTCCGCCATTTAGCATTTGACTACGTCTTTCCACAAGTTGATCGATCTTCCACAGCGTTTCCCCCCCCCCCCCCCCCCCCCTTACTGCTTCACCCCGGGCAGCAGAGCTCAGTTTTACTCTGCTCATCAGGATGGTTAGTGGATGCACGGGCACCAAGCACAAAGCTTTGATTCATCTAAAGGTTAGTCAGCACAATTCCGGCACAATCCCTCCTCCCAAATGAGTCTCCCTCCCCTAACCTCCCTTAATCACACTCTCTCCATCGCCACTCAGACCGGGCTGCTGTGTGATTATGGAGCGACGCTACTGTTTTAGGAGATTAGACTCTGACCCCTACTGGTGAGAAATCTCATTTGATCGGTTCATCCAATCACTCCCCTTGCTCACTACTTCACCCTACTCTTTGCCAACCAAAGAGAACCTGACAAAAAGACATACTTTTTTTTTTAAACATCCACCATAGCAGTTTCAACAACACAAGCAGACCGGGATATCGGTCAGATCTCAGCATGTGAGCCGACGGGCTTCCATGGCTTACTTGGTCTTGGTTTTGCAGCTCTTCTGAGCTTCCTGCTGCTGGTGCAGGAGGCTGGAGAGCTGCTGGCCCAGGGGGAGCTCCTTGCCGTGGGCCTGCTTGATGAAGGGGTGCTCCAGCAGGTGGGTCACGGACGGGCGCGTCTCAAAATCCTTTATCAAGCACCTGCGCAGCGGGGGTGGGGGGAGACAACACACACACACGGTCACCACAAATTCATACACCCTCACAGAGACAGCAAACACACTGTCGGTGCCGTAACCTCCTCCGCATGGACCCGGCGCCTGATGATTCAGGTGGCTGAGCGGTGAGGGAGTCGGACTAGTAATCCGAAGGTTGCCAGTTCGATTCCCGGTCATGCCAACTGACGTTGTGTCCTTGGGCAAGGCACTTCACCCTACTTGCCTCGGGGGAATGTCCCTGTACTTACTGTAAGTCGCTCTGGATAAGAGCGTCTGCTAAATGACTAAATGTAAATGTAAATGATGATGACAGATCATCTCCATCCAGCTGATCTTTTCCTCTAGTCTCTGTGGACGTCTACAGCAGAAGACGCCGGGACAAACAGTCACCTGAGCATTTTGCAAAGCTGCTTCCTCCAGGGATCGTCTCGGTACAGGGAGGATGCCGAGGCAGGGATCCGCTCCAGAGTGTCTGAGTCTGGGGCACTGATCGCCTCTCTCCCCCCTCCCCTCCTCTGGACCACATGGTCACCATCACCATGGCCCCCGTGTTTGGGAGGGCAGTCCCTGCCCCCTATCTGCACCGTGCAGTGTTTACCCCCAGCTTGTAGTCTGTCTTCCTGACACACATGCAGTCACATGGGGGGATGATTTAAATCCATCACATCTGAGATGAGAAGACACAACCCAGTGTTGTTCTCGTGACATCGTAGGGACGTAGAGTAGCAATATCAGTGTAAAGTAGAACCAACATGTCCAACATGCTAACATGCAAAGTAAAGATAAACATGATATGTTTCATGTAATTTGACGCGAAAGGCATTCACATCCAGGTCAGACAACGGGTAGACAATACGTGACTGGTCTCATTGTACAATCCCTCTAAACTCCCAAGTGCCTGGTCATGTTTGTCTGTTTGGGAGCACTGCAATACAAAACTGCAAGCAGCCCTGAGATAAGAAAGCCAAACAGCTCTAACATAGCTAGCCCTTTCCGCGCTCTAATAAAACGCTCTGGCCACGCTCCCTATCTGCTTTGTTCTGTTGTGAAAATTCATTCCCAGAATTCATTAGTGTCAGAACATTAAGCAGAGGTTGCACCCATTAGCGGTGCTGTGTGGGTGCTATGCTAAGCACAGGCCACTCTCAGCTCTCTGGCTGCCTGAGACACTGGTGATGCTTTCATTAACCCACGACAGTCGACCCCTGTTCAAACACACGCACACACACATACGCTCACTCACACACATACGCTCACACACACACAGGTCTGGCAGAGAACTGAAGAGGCGTCACAAACAGCCTGCATTGCCTGATAACATTGTCCAGCCTCCCTGCATTGTACCCTTGTGGGCTTTGTTTGAGGAGATTATTTCTGATCTCTTATCACACAATCCATTACCTCACATTACAGTGGGCACAATCCAAATCAAATCCAATGAAAAGCACTACAATCTTACAGTATAGGGTGCATTAATACAATGTATCTTTAATCAAATATAGCAGTTTTAACATCTATAGTAGCCCTATTATGATGTGTGTTTGCAGAGAGAAAAGCGTGGTGGTAATGGATGTGTGATTTAAAGAAAATGTATTTTAACATTCATCAAAAGACTCAGAAAAGGCTTGTATTAGAAAATTATTAAGAAACCGCAACCAATGGGATTAAATAAACCCAATCCCATACCTAACAGTTTGTATGTTTATGACAGGGAACGCACTCCGAGATAACTAGAAGATATAAGTGCTGTTTTTGATTAATCAACGACAGACCCTGGTGCTTTGAAAAACGCACGAGTCACACAAAGAAACAAGAAGATTCAACCCCTTCCTGGTTCCGCTTCACATATGCCTTTTTATTGTTCTCAATACTCAAAAATGAATTAATAGTCATTCCTATTCCATTTACTCTTCTTTTTTTTTTACTACTGAAATAATAATACAAAAAGGAAAACAGAAATCCACAACCCACAAATAACCTTCCAGATAAATTGAATTCTGGCTCCCATTTACACCTTGCCTCAACTCCATCACCGCATCTCTTCAGGTTAGATATTAAGGTCGTATATTAGGAGACTGCATTAAGGGCAAACGTTGACATTATGTCTTTCTGCACACCAGAGGATGTGATGACTAAACTAGGACACAGATAGAACTGGTCATTCAGTAGAATTAGTTTTCTCCCTCTGTGGCAGATTTACACAAATAGAAAAAGGGTGCAGACTGTGAAAACATACTGATATCATCTAGTTTTGACATAACGTCAATTCCCCAATTCCCAATCATCATAGGTTACCAGGTAACAAATGCATAAGCGATTCTCATGTCAATAATGAGCTACATCCATCAAAAGCAGAACTGAAAACAGCTGGTTTATGATCACTATCATATTTTCCAATAGATTATTAAATATTATAATATAAATCAGGTGAATGGAACCATGTCACAATATGGTGTTAAACAACAGTCACACTACTCATTATACCCATTCAAAGCCAGCGAGTGGTGTGATGTGCTGTAGTGTGCTGTGGGGAGGTGTGGTGAGGTGTGGTGAGGTGAAGTGAGGTGTGGTGAAGTGAGGTGTGGTGTGGTGAGGTGAGGTGTGGTGTGGTGTGGTGAGGTGTGGTGAAGTGAGGTGTGGTGAGGTGTGGTGTGGTGAGGTGTGAAGTGAGGTGTGGTGAAGTGAGGTGTGGTGTGGTGTGGTGAGGTGTGGTGTGGTGAGGTGTGGTGTGGTGTGGTGAAGTGAGGTGTGGTGAGGTGTGGTGAAGTGAGGTGTGGTGAAGTGAGGTGTGGTGAGGTGTGGTGTGGTGAGGTGTGAAGTGAGGTGTGGTGTGGTGAAGTGAGGTGTGGTGTGGTGAGGTGTGGTGTGGTGAGATGTGGTGAGGTGTGGTGTGGTGAGGTGTGGTGTGGTGAGGTGTGGTGTGGTGAGGTGTGGTGAGGTGTGGTGTGGTGAGGTGTGGTGAAGTGAGGTGTGGTGTGGTGAGGTGTGGTGTGGTGTGGTGAGGTGTGGTGAGGTGTGGTGAAGTGAGGTGTGGTGAGGTGTGGTGAGGTGTGAAGTGAGGTGTGGTGTGGTGAGGTGTGGTGTGGTGAGGTGTGGTGAAGTGAGGTGTGGTGAAGTGAGGTGAGGTGTGGTGTGGTGAAGTGAGGTGAGGTGAGGTGTGGTGAAGTGAGGTGTGGTGTGGTGAAGTGAGGTGTGGTGTGGTGAGGTGTGGTGAAGTGAGGTGTGGTGTGGTGAGGTGTGGTGAGGTGTGGTGAAATGAGGTGTGGTGAGGTGTGGTGAGGTGTGGTGAAGTGAGGTGTGGTGTGGTGAAGTGAGGTGTGGTGAGGTGAAGTGAGGTGTGGTGAAGTGAGGTGAGGTGGTGTGGTGAAGTGAGGTGTGGTGAAGTGTGGTGGTGTGGTGAGGTGTGGTGAAGTGAGGTGTGGTGTGGTGAAGTGAGGTGTGGTGAAGTGAGGTTTGGTGTGGTGAAGTGAGGTGTGGTGAGGTGAAGTGAGGTGTGGTGAAGTGAGGTGTGGTGAAGTGAGGTGTGGTGAAGTGAGGTGTGGTGAGGTGTGGTGAAGTGAGGTGTGGTGAAGTGAGGTGTGGTGTGGTGAAGTGAGGTGTGGTGAAGTGAGGTGTGGTGAAGTGAGGTGTGGTGAGGTGTGGTGAAGTGAGGTGTGGTGTGGTGAAGTGAGGTGTGGTGAGGTGAAGTGAGGTGTGGTGAAGTGAGGTGTGGTGTGGTGAGGTGTGGTGTGGTGAAGTGAGGTGTGGTGAGGTGAAGTGAGGTGTGGTGAAGTGAGGTGTGGTGTGGTGAAGTGAGGTGAGGTGTGGTGAAGTGAGGTGTGGTGTGGTGAAGTGAGGTGTGGTGTGGTGAAGTGAGGTGTGGTGAAGTGAGGTGTGGTGTGGTGAAGTGAGGTGTGGTGAAGTGAGGTGTGGTGTGGTGAAGTGAGGTGTGGTGAAGTGAGGTGAGGTGGTGTGGTGAAGTGAGGTGTGGTGAAGTGTGGTGGTGTGGTGAGGTGTGGTGAGGTGTGGTGAAGTGAGGTGTGGTGAAGTGTGGTGGTGTGGTGAGGTGTGGTGTGGTGAGGTGTGGTGAAGTGAGGTGTGGTGTGGTGAAGTGAGGTGTGGTGAAGTGAGGTTTGGTGTGGTGAAGTGAGGTGTGGTGAGGTGAGGTGAGGTGTGGTGAGGTGAAGTGAGGTGTGGTGAAGTGAGGTGTGGTGAAGTGAGGTGTGGTGAAGTGAGGTGTGGTGAGGTGTGGTGAAGTGAGGTGTGGTGAAGTGAGGTGTGGTGTGGTGAAGTGAGGTGTGGTAAAGTGAGGTGTGGTGAGGTGTGGTGTGGTGAAGTGAGGTGTGGTGAGGTGTGGTGAAGTGTGGTGAAGTGAGGTGTGGTGTGGTGAAGTGAGGTGTGGTGGTGAGGTGAGGTGTGTGGTGAGGTGTGGTGGGTGGTGGTGTGGTGTGGTGAGGGTGTGGTGTGTGTGGTGGGTGTGGTGTGGTGTGGTGAGGAGGTGTGGTGTGTGGTGAGGTGTGGTGTGGTGAGGGTGTGGTGGGTTGGGTGGTGTGGTGAGGTGAGGTGTGGTGAGGTGTGGTGTGGTGAGGTGTGGTGAGGTGAGGTGTGGTGTGGTGAGGTGAGGTGTGGTGTGGTGGGGTGTGGTGAGTGAGGTGTGGTGAAGTGAGGTGTGGTGTGGTGAGGTGTGGTGAGTGTGGTGTGGTGGGTGTGGTGAGGTGGGTGTGGTGAGGTGTGGTGGGAGGTGTGGTGAAGTGAGGTGTGGTGAGGTGAGGTGTGGTGTGTGGTGTGGTGTGGTGAGGTGTGTGTGGTGGTGGGTGTGGTGAGGTGTGGTGAGTGGGGTGTGTGGTGGGGTGTGGTGTGGTGAGGTGTGGTTGTGGTGAGGTGTGGTGGGTGTGGTGGAGTGAGGTTGGTGGTGTGGGTGTGGTGTGGTGAGGTGTGTGGTGAGGTGTGGTGGAGTGGGTGTGGTGAAGTGAGGTGTGGTGTGGTGAGGTGTGGTGAGGTGTGGTGTGGTGAGGTGTGGTGAAGTGAGGTGTGGTGTGGTGAGGTGTGGTGTGGTGAGGTGTGGTGAAGTGAGGTGTGGTGTGGTGAGGTGTGGTGTGGTGAGGTGTGGTGTGGTGAGGTGTGGTGAAGTGAGGTGTGGTGTGGTGAGGTGTGTTGAGGTGAGGTGAGGTGTGCTGTGGTGTTCAGGTAGAGAGAGCAGGAGAAGCAGAAGAGACAGGGGAAATGCTTCACTCACTGAGCGATGAAGTGGCAGAAACTCCGGCACCATTGATCTGGCTTGCGTAATGTCGGGGAGGGGTTTCTGAAACACACAGGACAAAAAAACACCAATTACATGTTGTTCTTCCTGTGCTTAACCTAACCATCATCAGTGTACTGTATGACCCTTTAAAACCCTAATGTCGTGATCCGTCCATGACTGCCTGCAAAGGCCCATTGCCCATGGCTACCTGACCATAAGATTGTATTAGCTACAGGTGTCCTAAGACTCCAGTGTGAGTTACACAAGTTTACTAGGGACCCGGCTGGAGGGTTGCCAGGTTTGCTGGAGGGTTGCCAGGTTTGTGGCAGGCAGGGAGAAGTGACAAACGATAAGAGCTTCACAGCTGTCAGGCAGGAAGCATCTGCTAGGAGGAGAGGGAAGTTATGAAAGCCGGTTATACCTCTGTCAGCAGCGTTTATGGAGCCCATCTACAATGAGGCAAGTACCTTTAAAAGTAGCTCGGTGTGTGATGTCAGGTCTGGACACCAAGGCCGAACTGCTGGGAGGGAAAACTGGAGGTCTGGTGTTCAACAGTCCTAATATTCTCCATTAAATCATTAATGGGGAGTTGACTAATTGGGAAAACTGGTAACAGCTACTTGGGAGGGAAAAAAGTAATTATCGAATTAATGTGAAACTATTCAAAACAAATGGGCTCATTTTGATTATCACAAAAAACATCAAGAACAAAGCGATGAGCATCACTCATAAACAAGTCCCTATTAAACCTCTCTATTTTTCAGCAAGAAATCTGTCATTCTCTCCAGCACTAAGTCACTCGCTGCTTTGATAAAGATTCAGACAGGCAGTCCTTTCTGAAGTGCAGATCAAAGCCAAGTAACTGACTGCTTCAATGCAAAATATAATATAAGCCCAAAGCCATGCTCTAGCCTTGATGTTGTTCTGCACTGCTTATATTACAAAGTCAATACACCAGCACACTGGAGATAACACAGTCAAGTACCCTCATTGTGCTCAGGAAATTCAGGCATCTTTTTTTTTTTATTATTATTCCAGTATTTGTGAAAGCAGTGACTCACATTGTAAACACAATTGGCTTATTCAAATCTAAGTCCAGGCACACATAGTATTGTCAAACGTTTGTCAGAGTGGATCCAGGCAAAATCAGGGGAGGCTGTCAGTGCTGCCAGCGATGAACCCTGGGTCTCATTACTGAAACAGGAAGAGAAATGAAGAAATCTGTTGGCTTAAAGAAGCTGACTTCAATGCAGAAATCGTCCTCATACCAATACCAAAACACACAGTCTGACATCATTCCTCCACTCTTAAGGCTGACTTTAGGACTACATCGTCAGCCCAGCTGAAAGCGACAGCAGTGAGAGGCAGCATGGAGGTCTATGGGACCTGCAGAGTGACACAGAGATGGCCTTTTAAAGGCTGAAAGAGTCGAAGAGGGAGGAGAAAATAAAGACTCGTTCTGGGGAAGGACCACCCGCTCCAAACCCAGCTCATCTATCACCCCCCCCCCCCCCCCCCCCCCCGTTCTCCTGGGCACACATGAGCGCACACAGAGAGGAGCCGCAACATTTGTCTTTACCCAGCCGCGCATGCTGGGGTTCTGGGGCCCAGCATGCAGGCGGCACGGTGGGAATTACTGCATAAAACACACAGGCGTCTCGAAGCTCTCCTCACTGTTCATGATTGAAATGTCACACAAACAGTAGACTATCCCGCGTCAGGGTGTCGCTACGGCCGTGTCAGATGTATTATGTCGTCTTAGAGCTACGAGATGTTGAAAAAACAGGAAGTGGATGAACAGTCGGATGAGTACTATAAATTGCTTTCTTGGATAGGTTTTATCTGGTCAGAAATCGATGAGATTTAAAAAGGGAAGAGAGATAATTAGGTTGTAAAACTTGTCAAATGATGCTATATGGCTCGTTCATTTTTCAAAACAACCCATGAAAATAAATTCCACAGTATCGTGGAAAGAAATGACGGCGATCAAACAGCATTTCGTTTATTTGCTGCGGCTCAACTCTAAATCAGGACAACCAAGTCGAAAAACAACTGCGTGTGGTCTGTGTATCCACAGAGAGAAATATAAACATGGGTCACACAGAGTGCCAAATCTCACATTTTTCTTGGAGACAATCTATGATGGATCGACCAGTTGACATGTGGTCAATAGTAATCTGCCACATACAAAAGGTTCCACAATCGTTCCGAAAATGTAAGGTCTTCAGACAGGCCTCTCTGAGTCAGAAACTAACGCAGATAACACTACCATTTACTTATCAAAATGTAAAGAGACAGCATTGTGATTTAAAGAAGACACAATGTAATTTTTTTAAATGTACAATCTGTAAAATACACGTTTCTTTTGTTGAAAGGAAAGGGTTAGAAGAAAGGGTTGGAAAGGGTTAAAACACAGTTTAAAATGTTTATGCACATACGGTTCAGTACTAGAGTCAATTCCAAATCTATTCTCTCAGGATTGAGAAATATTGGTGGAAGAAAACAGCAAAAGAAAAGGCCATCTTCCCCCCCGACTGTTCTGTTCTGTTCCGCTCTGCAGATTTCAAATCCCCCCCTGGTTCCTGCAAGGAGCACGGACCCAAATCCCCCCCTGGTTCCTGCAAGGAGCACGGACCCAAATCCCCCCCTGGTTCCTGCAAGGAGCACGGACCCAAATCCCCCCCTGGTTCCTGCAAGGAGCACGGACCCAAATCCCCCCCTGGTTCCTGCAAGGGGCACGGACCCAAATCCCCCCCTGGTTCCTGCAAGGGGCACGGACCCAAATCCCCCCCTGGTTCCTGCAAGGGGCACGGACCCAAATCCCCCCCTGGTTCCTGCAAGGGGCACGGACCCTCACCACAACACTGCTTTTGGATTCCACTCACAAGCCTCATGATTTCATTAGCCTGAGTTGCCCGGGACAAAACATCCTTTCCTCCAACCCCCTCCCTCACTTCTGTTTTACAGCTCAGACATATACAAGCCTGGTTATATACATGTCTAATATCCACTTGGATCCGGGCAAATACACCCAGCCTTGCTCTTCTTTATCTATTACCTGTGACCTTCACAGCCTTTCATCACACACAGGTCCTGATGACTTTACACAGGGACTTTCATGGTATGGCAAACTTTGCAGTGAGAATATTGGCCCAAGTAATTAACCTTCCCACATATTGAACAGCATCGTCTTAAGTTTCCATAATTAATTCGGCAGCTTACACTTTTACAGCTTTCCTCTTTTACACGCCCCATTACCCACATCTATGGTAACCATGGTCCCCACATATATGTCAAATCGGCGGCGAAATTACAGCCGGCCGTCTCATCATAACACAGGGCATATAATCCTGAAGGTTCCAGCTTCTTGGAGGTAACAGAAAAAAAGAGGGGTGCATCTACAACACCACAAAACATCCACGACACCACAAAACACTGAACATCCACAACACCACAAAACACTGAACATCCACGACACCACAAAACATCCACAACACCACAAAACACTGAACATCCACAACACAACCACGACACCACAAAACACTGAACATCCACAACACCACAAAACACTGAACATCCACAACACCACAAAACACTGAACATCCACAACACCACAAAACACTGAACACATCCACAACACCACAAAACATCCACAACACCACAAAAGTCTGAACATCCACGACGAGTCAGTCCCGATATCAAGCCCCTGTACTGCGTTGAAACCATCTCCATCTCCAACCAACCAATGTGAACCTGCAACCTCTTGATCTGCAGTCAAATTCTCTAACCACTGAGCTATACCCCTCAGCAGTGCTGTGCTAGAGAACAGGGAACACAGAAATACTTGGACAACCTTGGAATTTAAACTCTTATGTTGGTCTGTATGTTCAGGAATAGAAATACTCTTATTTCAGGAAGATGAGTGTTTTTGTAGGGTGTGCAAACCCTAACATGTGCAGGTACGTTAAGAACTGCAGAAAAGGCACACTTCCCAAGGACAGTCCTTCATCAGCACCAGCTATTCTGATCAAAGCTCGTAAGATAGTCAATTGAAAAAGGTGCTCAAGCATGGGAAGCTCTTTTCCAGGAAGATACTTCCGTAACATGACATCCAGCTCTTCAATACAGGGAAATATAGTGTCCCAGTCGCCTGGGCTCATCAGAGGGGCTCTCCAGAGCATCACTACCGTCGTGTTGGAAGGCATTTCCCCTGTTAGGATCACAGTCCCGACACGACAGGCAGGACACAGCACACGCGTCTCCCCTTGATTCTGACTGCCTTCCTGCATTGATGGGAGAATATATTTGAGATAGATGACATGTTAACAGAATCATTTCACGGTTCAGTGCCCCCCCCCCCACTGTGATTTATCGTGGAGTCGCCCAGCCAAAGGTCCCAATTCACACGATTTATGGACCCGGGCCAAATATCTATTTTGATTCGAAAGAGAGACCCAAGCCTCAATAGCGTTGGCTTGTAACACGTGTCTAATTCTATTCAAACCTTTAAGTCGGTCAAAGAGAAGAAAAGGTGATAAAAGAGATGTATGACTAGCGTTATGTAGATGCATATTAGCCTTGCTATCATGGCCTAGGCTAGATGTCAGCTGAGGATCCTTGCAGTTGCATCTCTAAAGCAGTTTCATTTACGGAACTGTACTCGATACACTTTTTAAGGGTTGTTTTGTGTCCAACAGTCTATCAGAAGTAGTCATGACTGCCTCGGAATTAACCTTTGCAGACTTTGAAAGTCCATCTCGTTCTTTTACAACCCACTGGTATTGTTGAGCCCTTTCAAAGGGATGTACATCCCTCCAGTCTTTCTCTGCCTCTCTCTCTCTCTCTCTCTCTCTCCACACAGAGAAGAATGTTGCCGTCCTCTCTGTGATTTGGGAGCCCCTCAGGTTGAGCCAGACAGCCACTGAGAATCCTTCCTCAGATACAATCCATGCGACCGGTCCTAAATTCACATCAGAATGTAGTTGTGACCAAAAGCTGTGATGACACCCATAGATTCCTGCTCGACAAGGCCAAGGCCTGCCTGCCTGTCTCCCAGCTGGCTCATGGGGGGGGGGGGGGGCATTGTGACGGGAGGCAGCTGACAGGCTCATCTCAATGTGAATGGAGCTAATCACCGATGCAAATTGCAATCAGGGGGGGCCACATCCTCACCTAACAGTTAGATAATTGCACGATTGTGCTGATAACCAAAGGTCAGCCACTTGTACCATCAAGGCATTCAAATAATCTTTAATCAAAAAGGACGTCTGCATTGGAGGATATTGTCCGATTAAATACGCGTAAAATCAAGAGAGCGTTGTTCTTAATGATGTGGAGTTCTGCAGTAAGGACTTTCAAGATAAAGAACAAGGGAACCACTATATACATATATACTCCATAAAACTGTATAACTGTTTTATACATTTACATGTATATGTGTGTGTGATTCTACATAAAAAAAAAAAAAACTTGGGTGCATTTCGTAAAAATGTTCAGTGTAGCCTTCTCAGACAGAGAGACAAGGAAAGAGAGATCTGGAGAGATTCACACTTAAGGATTCCCTCACTATCCCCCCATCTGAAATGAGGGCCGGTCGTGTAGCGAGCGTGCGGCCTCAGGGAGAGCCCAGTCAGCCGTGTGCAGAGGGCGCCCCCTGGTGCCTCACCGTGGGATCTTGAAGAGGGCTTTGACGGGGTGCATCTCCGACAGCGGGGGGTCCCCGTCGGCCAACTCGATGGCCGTGATGCCCAGCGACCACACGTCGCAGCGGGCGTCGTACGAGTAGTCGTACTGCTGCTCGCAGGCGATGACCTGGAACAGAGAGCGCGGACGTGAGCAGGTGGCACGGCGCTCTGACCACTCAGAGGAGGGGAGGGGGGGAGGAGGAGGGGGGAGGAGGAGGGGGGAGGAGGGGGGAGGGGAGGGGAGGAGGAGGAGGGGGGAGGAGGAGGGGAGGAGGCTGCCCTGCGACAGTGCTTGTAACCTACTGTTTTTGTACATAATCTCTCAGTGATAGCGGGGAGCTGGGAAAGAATAATCCCTCTGCAATGCAACACAGAAGACAGTTTCTTCTCTGCTCCAGCTTTGCTTCCTCCCCCCACAAAAGGAACATAAATACTTGAATGAAACGAAACACACAGAGAGAGAGAGAGAGAGAGAGAGACAAAGGACGCCTTGCTGGAGCAGGGAACGGCGGGTCAGAGAAGTTGTCTTTGGTGCGCTCGTCCTTCCCTCACCGTCAGTAACCATTACCCACACCAGGATTTACAGCTGGCTTTATTCTAATTGGCCCTGAGGACCCCCTCCTACCAGCACAATCATCGCGCCTCATTTCTGCCAAACAGTAATCTGGGGCCGGCCCAGACTCCCAGCTATTAACCTTGAGGAGACCTCCAGAGCAGGACGTGCACAATGGAACAACAGGAGGAGGAGGAGGAGGAGGGGAGGAGGGGATAGAGAGAACAGCACAGCCACAAACCTAGACCAGTCTGTCTTTCAACAGCTCATAAAACACATCTACTGATGCTCGTATAACCCAACGGCCATGTCAATGACCATTAACATGTTGAAGAGTCTTTCATATTACCATTTGGCGGGGACAGGGGGGGGGAGACAGGGGACAGGGGGAGGGGGGGACAGGGGGAGGGGGACAGGGGACAGGGGGAGGGGGACAGGGGGGGGGACAGGGGACAGGGGGGGGGACAGGGGGAGGGGGACAGGGGACAGGGGGAGGGGGACAGGGGGGGGGGGACAGGGGACAGGGGGAGGGGGGGGACAGGGGACAGGGGGAGGGGGACAGGGGACAGGGGGAGGGGGACAGGGGGAGGGGGACAGGGGGGGGGGACAGGGGGAGGGGGACAGGGGGGGGGGGACAGGGGGAGGGGGACAGGGGGGGGGGGGGGGGACAGGGGGAGGGGGACAGGGGGGGGGGGGACAGGGGACAGGGGGACAGGGGGGGGGGGGGGACAGGGGGAGGGGGACAGGGGGGGGGGGGAGGGGGACAGGGGGGGGGGACAGGGGGGGGGGGGACAGGGGACAGGGGGAGGGGGACAGGGGGGGGGGGACATGGGACAGGGGGAGGGGGACAGGGGACGGGAGGGGGGGTGGGGTTAGAGGGACGCAGCAGGCTAGCAGACTGACCTCCGGCGCCATCCAGAACGGTGTGCCGACGGACGTGTTCCTCCGCAGGCGCGCACTGGTCAGCTGGGCGGACACACCTGGGCAGAGTTTAGCATCGTTAACACAAGCCCCTGCATTCAAACGAGCATCCGGGCTTGTAAGGAACATCGAGACTGTATATCACATTGACGAGAAATGACAACTGCGTGTTTGTAATTATATACTAAGCAGCGTTGGGTTTGTGTGAATATGGTAATCAATCAATAAAAAAAACTGCCATTTCCATTTCCTGTGGCAACCTGCCATACCGTGATAACTATTGGCAATAATAGTCTCAAATTAAGTGGGACAGATTTTTATCAGCAGGGGTCTGTTTCATCTGTAACACATAGAGGATCGCAACATGCCCGAGGGAGACTGGAAGCTATTTACTAGAACAGCTTTCTTTTTTATATGCAAAGGATCAAATAATGCAATTCAAATGAGCAATAATAGCCTTAGGTTAAGGCTCTGGCCCATGAATTACACAGATGCTACACAGAGTGAGGAACTCAGATCGTCTGAATAAAGAAGGTGATTGTCCGTGTGTTTGGGTTGGTCTGATGCTTTGTCGATGATGCCACGGGATTTTTTGCGGGTAAATAAAATGTGTTAAACTGTTCACAACAACAGATGAGTCATCTGTCAAACAAAAACCCGCACAAAACAGACAACGCTAAAGATACTGTCAATGCGCTCCCTTTGGCATATTTCTGGAAACTATAATTGGGCTAAATTGCCCCTCAAGAGCAAAACAAAGGCTGTTACCAAAGTCAACGAGTTTGACTCCTCCCCTGTTTGTCAGAAGGATGTTGTTTCCTTTGACGTCACGATGGATGATCCTGTTGTTGTGTAAATGCTGCAGGCCCTGTCAGGGAGGGGGGAGCACGGGGGGCTTGATAAACACCAGCAGCCCCTCTTCAACGAGAGTGATCAATATCATTTAAATGCACTTCAAATAAATCAGTTCACTGTCATGCATATCAAAGGACGCCCCCTGCCCTGGTCGTAGCTGGGTAAACCCCCCACAGACCGCTGTGGAAGAACCACACCCCTCCCCTCCACACCCCTCCACACCCCTCCACACCACACCCCTCCATACCACACCCCTCCACACCACACCACACCCCTCCACACCACACCCCTCCATACCACACCCCTCCACACCACACCCCTCCATACCACACCCCTCCACACCACACCACACCCCTCCACACCACACCCCTCCATACCACACTCCTCCACACCACACCACACCCCTCCACACCACACCCCTCCATACCACACCCCTCCATACCACACCCCTCCACACCCCTCCACACCACACCCCTCCATACCACACCCCTCCACACCCCTCCACACCACACCCCGCCATACCACACCCCTCCACACCACACCCCTCCACACCCCTCCACACCACACCCCTCCATACCACACCCCTCCATACCACACCCCTCCACACCACACCACACCACACCCCTCCATACCACACCCCTCCATACCACACCCCTCCACACCACACCCCTCCACACCACACCCCTCCATACCACACCCCTCCACACCACACCCCTCCATACCACACCCCTCCACACCACACCCCTCTATACCACACCACACCACATCCCTCCATACCACACCCCTCCACACCACACCCCTCCACACCCCTCCACACCACATCCCTCCACACCACACCCCTCCACACCACACCCCTCCATACCACACCCCTCCACACCACACCCCTTCACACCACACCCCTCCATACCACACCCCTCCACACCCCACCCCTCCATACCACACCCCTCCACACCACATCCCTCCATACCACACCCCTCCACACCACACCCCTCCAAACCACACCACTCCACACCACATCCCTCCATACCACACCCCTCCACACCACACCCCTCCACACCACACCCCTCCACACCACACCCCTTCACACCACACCCCTCCATACCACACCCCTCCACACCACACCCCTCCATACCATACCCCTCCATACCACACCCCTCCACACCACACCCCTCCATACCACACCCCTCCACACCACATCCCTCCATACCACACCCCTCCACACCACACCCCTCACTACTAACCCATCCCATTCCCCGCCCACCCCACATTAGCAGCGTGGTGGAGGCCCGTCTTACGGAGAGGGCGCCGAATAAGATGTATGCGATAACGGGCTCCTGCAGTCTCTGGCCTCGCATGAGCAGGCCCTTGATGAGCTCGGTGACAGAGCCACCATTGCACAGCTGGGACAAAGAGAGGGGGAGAGACAGAGAGACAGAGATGGAGAGACAGAGACATGGAGAGACAGAGACAGAGAGATGGAGAGAGAGACAGAGAGAGAGAGAGAGAGAGAGAGGATGGAGGGAGAGGAGGAAACAACAGTAAGTCATCCATTACTCACTGTGTGGATTATGATTCATGACCTGAGCTATCTCAGCTTCCCCTCCAGTCAGGCCTCTCTCTCCTCTCCCTCGTCCGGGTCATGTTTCCATGATGGGATTGAGATATCTGCAGGGAACCTTCCAGACCCTCGCAGCTCAACGCTGGGTCTTGATCAGAGTCATCTACAGTAAATCTGTTGTTTCTGTGACACAGAGGCTGCTCTGACATCACGCAGCAACAGTCGTAACCGAGGATGGATCAGGCGTGTTTAGACTGGATCTGAGTCCGTGTGCAGAAATGTGTGAGGTGACACGGACTGGGTGGGCGGTGATAAGGTCCCGCAGCACGTTCCGGCATCAACACGTTTGACAAACACATTTTATAGACTAAGTTATGCCTTTAACAGCAGCCACATGTAGTATATAAACCCATGTACGATGAATTGCTGTACATGTGTTTACCATGCTACTTCACTGTGGGGCCTTGTGACAGGTGCTATACAGTTCTGTCCAATGAAAGACCTTCAGATGAGCTCACCTCCAGAACCAACCAGAGCTGCCCCCCGGAGATGTCGTCGGACTTGTAGAACATGCCGTAGAACTTGACCACGTTGGGGTGGTTGGACAGGGTGCGCAGGATGTTGTACTCCGCCTCGATCTCTTCGTCCACATCCTTCCACAAAGGAGGCCCCAGTTAGCCCACATCACGTTATGTACAAGGCTGCGCTAGAGCACCATCACACAGACTCTCTAGGAAGCGTAGCTTCACACAGAGTACCCCTCTGGTGTCTCCTGTAGCTCTAAGCGGAGGAGGTTGATCTGGAGGTGAATAAACTGCAACATGGAGACCTTTGATCAGGGCAGAGACCTAATAAACACAGAGAGAGACTCCGGCTCTGACTCTGGTTCTGAAGGAGCGTCTCTTTATCAGTTTAAATCTCAGGGGAGGTGAAGAGAAACAGTCAGAGAGGCAGAATTCTTCTTCCTGGATGTGTGAGCGATAGTGTCAGCAGTCTAATCAAGGAGAGGGATGAGGGAGGAGGCAGATACATCTTCATGGGCAGGCAGGGAGGGAGGGAGGCAGGCAGGGAGAGAGGAGGCAGTCAGGCAGGGAGGCAGGGAGGGAGGGAGGCAGGGAGAGAGGAGGCAGGCAGGCAGGGAGGCAGGGAGGGAGGCAGGGAGGGAGGCAGGCAGGGAGGGAGGCAGGGAGGGAGGCAGGGAGAGAGGAGGCAGGCAGGCAGGGAGGCAGGGAAGGAAGGAAGGGAAGGAGGGAGAGAGGGGCAGTCAGGCAGGCAGGGAGGCAGGGAGGCAGGGAGGGAGGGAGGCGGCCAGGCAGGGAGGCAGAGAAGCAGACCATCAGTAAGGCAGGTAGACAGTTAGACAGACAGGCAGGTAAGCCGGCAGGCAGGCAGGCAGTAGCAGAGCCAGGAGGAGGATTTCACACACAGAGGAAACACTCCTCTTCAGCCTCCAAACACAACATGGCCCCTCAGCAGGGGCCGTGTGGGCGCCCAGCACAGATCGCCAGGGAGGCGGAGCGAAGCTGAAGGAGGCGGAGGTCTCTGGCAGCTAGCTGTACATCTCTGGGTTGATGTGACAGGGAAATAAGAGGAAAGGAGGGTGCACTGACTGGTAAGGATGAGCGGGGGGAATGCGAGAGGATGACATGGAAATAAACTTGACAAGAGGATGGAGACAGCTGAGAAACGTAGGCCACCGTGTACCAGAAACAGGAAACCCATAAGCTTTTAAAACAGTCGAGGAGGAAGGAGATGGAAAGGGAAAGTCAGATGACCACTTACTCTGTTTGTATGGCTGGAATACTGAGACAAGCCCAAAAATTGGTAAAGAAAAACAAAAATGATTTCCTTTATTCATACGTTTGATTCTGACCTTTTTTGTCATAGATCTGCAATGACATTTCATCAGGAAAAAAGGAAATGTCACTTGCCAGACCCGCAGCAATCGTGCTCTCAGGGTCAGCATGATTCATCATAGTTGTATTTTCTCCAGACTTACGTTGATCGGGTCCAGGACTTTGACAGCGGCCTGACTGCCATCCTTCTTGTTGGTCACCCGGTACACCTTTCCATAGGTCCCCTTCCCGATGGTCTCCACGATATCCCAGGCTCCAGACGGATCGGCCAGCTTCTCCAGACCCATCATGCTGGCCTTGTAAGGGTACAGTCCATACAGCGACCGCCTAGAGGTTCCACAACCAACACGAACACCTCAGCTGAGAGGAGCCCAGAAGGAACTGCACAGCAACCCAGGCTAACCACCCCAGACGGAGCGCTGCACCCGACAGCCCCAACAACACGATTAAACACGACAACACGTGTTCAAATGATACCTTCCATCCACTGTTGTTTGTGAGATGGGTTTTAAAACGATTTCAGCAGCGCAATCTTTTGTAATCTGAGTGCAAAGTTTACAGAAACTAAGTTCAATGTTAATCCCTCCCAATGCTTCTACCCTCTGAGGAAATCTTTTCTAATCAAGGAGCACAGCGTGGCCTCCCCACTGCACACAGGTGTTACCTCATGACAGCCAGCAACACTGTTAGCCTGTTACGACCACAGGGTTACAGCCAACCACCCACTGATGTTACGTGCATACCGTTACAGCCTGTCCCAGCCAACCACAGGGTTACAGTCATCCACAGTGTTGAAGCCAACCACAAACAAAAACACATTCTCTACCTACGGAAAATAATATACTGCCCCTACATACTCGTGCTCACTGGCACTGCGTTTGCCAAGGGAGCCCCTTAACGCCTTAACGGGTTTAACACGCTGTTAGAGAAAGCTAACACCAGCCGGGTGACTGGACGCCTCTTACTTACACTGAGACTGTTATTTTGTCCCGACTCATCAAAGCATCGGACGGAACACTCTAATGAGCGAAGACCAGCACAACAAGAGCGCAGACACTCGCTTCAAACCTGCCGACAGACAACAAGGAGAATCCCCCCCCCCGCCCACCCCGCCCCGCCCACCCCCCCGCCCGCCCCACCCCCGCGCACTGAGTTAGTCTTCTCAGCGGGGCCCCACAGCGCGCTGAGAACATCGCAATCTCCTCAGGATCAGATGGATTTACCTGGGATTAACTCGACAAGCGCGGCCCTCCAACCGCTGAACCCAAACCACCCTCACGCAACCACCAACATCCTGACTGCAGTGCGCTGATCCCATGTGCAGCATACACAAGTCAGCGTAAGTGAAACCATTACCATGAGGATTAGTGCTACACCAAAACACCTCACATTAATCACAACAGGCTCTATAAAGTCACGTGTCTTCTATAGATCACTGATTCAAACAGGTGACAGCGTATATGTACGAGTGGCATAACATGATGTATTAAGAAATCATATTTACATGCTCTGAACAAATGTATGTTTTGGGCTGTCCGAGTGATGGATGTGTGCGTGGACGCGCGCGCGTGTGTGTGTGTGTGGACGTTTTTCAAACGGTTTGTCATCGAAGTGTCACGCCTCACGTTGTGACCCTGAAGGAGACAGCTGGAGAGGGGGGAAAAGGCCTTTACTTTGGAGCGCAGGTTGATATGAAAAATGTAAACCACGTTTAAACCACGGAGGCTGTCTGTCCCTGGCGGGGCGTGTGGGTGTATTGATGAGCTGCATGTTGAGGGATGGCGTGACACCCTGGACGGACGCCTTAATGACCGCTAGGAGACTTCTGAACACACAGCAGCACAGCAGTGATGACGGATGTCCTTCACTGCGCCCTTTGTCACAAAGCGAAGGGACTCAGAAGCTTTGCGGGGACGTCTGAGCGTGCAACACGGGGAGAGGACGTCTGAGCGTGCAACACGGGGAGAGGACGTCTGAGCGTGCAACACGGGGAGAGGACGTCAGAGGGTGCAACACGGGGAGAGGACGTCTGAGCGTGCAGCACGGGGAGAGGACGTCTGAGCGTGCAGCACGGGGAGAGGACGTCTGAAGGTGCAACACGGGGAGAGGACGTCTGAGGGTGCAACACGGCGAGAGGACGTCTGAGCGTGCAGCACGGGGAGAGGACGTCTGAGCGTGCAGCACGGGGAGAGGACGTCCACAGATCTCACTCGCAGTCTGTCTTCACACAAACACAACGTTATCGCTGATCAACCGGCCTGGTGCCATTCCAACACCACGGTGAACAGCGCATGCCTTGCGCATACAAGATTAAAAAGGCTGCTTTAATAGCATCCATTACAGTCACTGCCGTTTCCATTGTACACACGGTGCATTGAACGTGTTGCTATGAGGCTTGTTGCCCGGGCGTCTAAGACGACCTATTGTAACAAGTGGCTCATATTCCACAGAAGCAGCTGTGCCCCAAGACAAGCTGCCAGCATCATGTCCCCATTCAGCAATATCAACTTGCTCCCGAACAGTATCTAACAAGCTCAAGAGTTCACTAGCACGGCTTAAAATAGCATCTTGCTGATGGCAAAACTATTATTTTTACAAACCATTTAATGAGCTTTATGAAAGCTTAAAATGTGCCATTTAAAAGTTCAGACTACAACGCACAAAACAGTACATGAATAATCAGGTTGCCTGGCAACATTTTCTTGTCTTCATGATTGTCAAGAAAGACATAAAAATCAGCCAATATGGTCATGTAACATAAAAAGCCCTGCTATAAAACAGTTATAAAGTCAGTGAGCTACATTAAAAAAAAATTTTTTAACAAAGGTAGTTATTTGCATGTGCATTTTCAGTAAAGCGATAAAATGCCAGATCATCATAAAATGTCATAAAACTTAAAAACGTATGCATACCTGTGTCTGATTAATGATGTTAAGTCAAGTTCTGCAGAAAGTGTGTGTGTGTGTCCTTGTGTCTCAGTCTGTGGCTTGTGCCCACTAACATATCCCTGGCTAAATCATGCAAATCAGCCACAATTAATTATTAATTCAGTAGTAATCTGCAATGCGATCTAGTGTTAAATATTCAGGGGCCAGATGTATCCAGTCATAAAGGTGGAAGTTATGAAGACTCGTGTTACATGCTGGTAACCAGGAAGTCCAGGATAGTTACAGGGTCACATGACCCCTGCACGCCCCCTCTTTGTAAATAATCTGCGCCCTGACCAGATGTTATATTCTCCACCTCACCATCTACGACCTGACACTTAAGAAACTGTGAACAGAACTACATATTCACGTGTTCATGTAGCATTGTGAAGCATACTCAAGAGTGTGTGTTGCAATGTGATGTTGTGTTACAATGTACCAAAATGCTACAGGGGCATAGCTATAAAAACACAACCCTATTTTGCCGTAACACCAGTCCCAGCAGTCATGTTGCCAGGCACTCAAACCCCTGGCCAATCCTCAACATGATACACCATCACAGAGAAACATTCATGTTTTCCGTTTCAAACAGATAACTGTCAGTAGGCTAGACTAGATTTCAATTTCAATTCCAAAGCTTATTAAAAGACATCAAAACTAAACACAGCATGCTCTCATTCAGAAGATGTTGTCAAACTTTTACTGCAACCAAGAGACAGCACAATTATGTCCAGTGACTGTGATACAGGCTGCCTCTAATCACACAAGGATGGAAGCCTTCAATTGTTTTGGCTCAGGGATACACTGACTGGAGGACAGGAAGGGAAAGAGAGAGAGGGAGGGCGAAGGCGAGAGAGAGAGATAGAGGAGAAGAGAGGGAGAGAGAGAGGGAGGGCGAAGGCGAGAGAGAGAGAGAGAGAGGAGAAGAGAGGGAGAGAGAGGGAGGGAGTAGAGAAGGCGAGAGAGAGAGATAGAGGAGAAGAGAGGGAGAGAGAGAGAGGGAGGGCGAAGGCGAGAGAGAGAGAGAGAGAGAGGAGAAGAGAGGGAGAGAGAGAGAGGGAGGGAGTAGAGAAGGCGAGAGAGCGAGAGCGAGCGAGAGACAGAGAGCGTGAGTGAAAGAAAGACAGAGAGAGCGAGATCCCTAAGAACTGGACACCGGCGTAGCTTGATGAGCAGGCTCAGGTTCCTCATTGTCTGCTGCAACACTGTGTCAACATGCCACACACGATCCTGTGACCTCACTGCTATGTGTACACACAAACTCATCAGGAGTTATTCAGTGCAATTGTAGAAAATGTGTACACAGACACACGGTACGTTTTACTGGCGTAAAGGCCAACATGGATGTCTTATATATGTGCATTGTGAGAGTCAGATGGCTGAGCGGTTAGGGAGTCGGGCTAGTAATCAGAAGGTTGCCAGTTCAATTCCCGGCCATGCCAAATGACGTTGTGTCCTTGGGCAAGGCACTTCACCCTACTTGCCTCGGGGGGAATGTCCCTGTACTTACTGTAAGTCGCTCTGGATAAGAGCGTCTGCTAAATGACTAAATGTAAATGTCTATCGAATGATCCCCAACACATGGGGCGGAAGCTACACCTCACAGCTACAGCAACCGTGTCAGAGCAGAAATAGGAGCCAGGAGACCTTGACTCTTGTTAGTGCGCTGTGCATCATTCTGTCCAGCCGGTGAGGTGGGCCGAGCCTGGGAGAGCACCATGGCACTTTCCAGACCACGAGGCATACTGTCTGGCAACAGGTCGTTAGCATTTGACACCAGAACCAGTGTTGCAAAAGGTAAAAGTGGTTAATCTAATTTTCTGCTTCCGTCTAACTCTCTCTCTCCCTCTCTCTCCCTCACTCTCTCCCTCTCTCTCACACCACACACTTGATAGGCTACTACAGCATCTTAGTAACTACCAAGCCACCACACTTTACTGTGGTAAAAAAAAAACTCAGTTCCTTAGCTATAATCCCTGTTAAGGGGATATGAGAAGGCTTTACAGTAAATCCTTCATCCTCAAAGTCAAATCATAAGACCACATACTGAAGATGTCCTCTATCTCAGCCTCAATGGTAGAGAGAGAGAGGGAGAGAAAGAAAGAGAGAGTAGAGAGAGAGGGAGAGAGGCGAGAAAGAGAGAGATACAGGGACCTCACACACTTAGGAGCAAAGGGAAGGATGAGCTTAAGGTGTATTTAGAAATTGAGACCAACGTACTGCCCATTTTTCCTACAATTTGCGTTGTACTATTTAGGGGGATTTTGAGGATAATTTGGCCCTGATACCATATGTACAAAACATCTATGTGATATGTACAGGCGAATGCTACAGATAGTAGGATTCACGGTATCTGGTCCTATCTCTCACCAGATCCTGCCATGGAGGTGGAAAAACTCTTTTGCCTTGAGGTGATTTTCGTCTGTGTTTCCAAGACCCCTGAGTATTGAGTAAAAACAGCGCACCTAATTATTGGCGATACAAATACATAATTACATTAAAATGAATGAGAGAAAAAACCTGTCGCAGTTTTAGCAATCCATTCACTCAGTATCAGTCTCTATTTATGGCGACCACGTTACGTAAAAAAAATGTAGGTAAATTAAAAACTTAAAATACAAACATGTTTAGAGCTACTTGAGACAAGTACAGCTATTGTATATTATTAATCCACAGGGGTGTGCGAAGGCCTCATCCAAGATCTAGATTATAGGCAGTGAGGCCTGGGTGATTTAAGATAATTGGTCATGCAGGTGAAATAAAAACATTGTCAGGGTACTGTGGCTCCATCTAGCTAACTTTGGCCTAGGCAACACCTACAATGAGTTTATAACTGTCACTTCATTGTATAGAATCTAAAACACAATCTGAAGGAACAAGGGTTTAACTGGATGACTTTCGATGACTTTTGATGCCACAAAATAATACTTTTTAAGAAACATCTCGAAGGCACAAGCAAAATGAAGAATGACAGTCGGCTAGATTGGATATGCCTACCCTGCCGTTGCTGCCCCTGTGTTTCCATTAGTGATTCCTGCAAACAGAACAGAGACAAAGGTACACATAATAACTTTGACGACTTTTCTGTTGACATTCCCACAACTGTACGCCTACACCAAGCATCACTCGTCTCCATCACAAATTGATGACTCAACCTGCGGCGCATTTCTCCTTAGATTGCTGTTACTGTACCTCTAAACCTACACACTTTCAAGGTACTCAATGTAATATACAGTCAAATGATTTGTCAATCAATATAAATGTATTCTGTGTAGCTTACCTTCCATGGCGACATATCCGAACAGATTTTCTCTCTTTCCTCACTTAATGCAAGAGGGTAAGTGAGGATTAATTATTAACTGAAACTTGAGCACCTCTTGCAGGAAACCAAGCTACCGCACCTGAACAGACCGTATCCTTGTTAGCTATACTCGTTACCAAACAACAACAAAGTAAATGTTTCAAATGTTCGTAGGCAATTCATTTTCTGCAATTGATGGCAATATGCCACTGAAAATCGCCGTTTCATATGGAATCTTACCGAGGCTTGGGATAACTAAACTGCTAAAGTGTAATGTTGGATATAAAACCCTTTGAAAGCGCCTCCATCTGTAACGTAGCATTTGTTTTAACAGTGTAACTCTGTAAAATGCCTTGCTGGCATCAGCTGGATGTCTCGCATTTTCTCCCAATTAGAGAAGATTCCACAAAACAGGCTTTGTAGGCCCTTGTTCATTAGGTTAGAGCCTCTATTGTTTGTGAAACTTCAACCCACTTTCCCCCTCAGTGCACAAACAAGTTAGTTTTGATTAGCGTTTATGGCTGCACTGCAACAGATGAGTATTGCACTGTCCTCTGATGAGGGGACGAAAATGCGAAGATCTTGTGCTGGTTAACATGACGGACTGCCCAACTTATATCTATTATACAAGGCCAACACTATGGCTTTAAAATCTTGAGTGGAGCAAACTATGAAACCGGATTTAGCTTTCAGGTTTATGCTGCACATCCAGTTGGGAGTAAAAACAGGATGAGCACGTGGCGATGAGAGCAAATCAATTACAGGGCTTCCATGAAGAGTGCATTAAGGTTGACATGCAACCAAAACACATATTTAATTGCCAAAGTGGGTACAGGAAATAAATGGTTACAGACACGTTTTTAAATTCTGTATGGGGACATCAGCCTCTGAAACACATTATTAGCTATAATAAGACACAAAAAAGCAAAGCAGGAATCAGTGTGTTTATATTTTATTCACATATGTTACATTTTGCATTAAATGTCTAAGTCACACTTCCTGATCCAACTCAGAAAGCACCTACAGTAATGTACTGTATTCTTTCTTTTCATCCATACAGGAGAACACGCAAAGAGCTTTCAGATGAAGTGTACAGCCATCGGCCCTTGGCCACTCTGTTGCGGTCATGTACAGACTGGGGACTGTAAAACAAGAGGCTGGGGAACATCAGAGTAAACAGATAAGCAGCATGCGTGAATTCAAGAGGAAATCATTCAAGTGTTTGCCTAAAAGAAAAAGAAAAAATCCTATTTCCAGCACAATGTGGACCAGCAAAACGTACTAACACCAGCATTAATCAACCAGGGATCCCACAGTACATTTTTTTCTTTCCAATATCAAAAGTAACATGAACCTTACAGGCACAGCTGGATAAGTGTCTACTCATTCGGAGGGGGAAATGGTGAATGAAACTAAGCATTTGAAACAGTTAACTCAAAGGAGTGGAAAACATGCGTGTATGATGGGTACTGAAGATGCTCAACTGAACTCTAATGTTGGAATGCATCCATGACTTGTCAGTCAGTGATTACAATTTGGAGTAACTTGTATGGGATTGTCTACTGTATGCTTAGCTATTTTGGATATACATTTTGGCAACCAAAAACATACAGACGAAGGTAGGTGACAGTGCGGAAAATATGATCTACTGTTATTGTGATACAGCACTAATAGACTGATGACACTTCTCAAAAGTTTCACACTAGGTAACACAATGAATACACAAACGGACCAAATGTTATCCTTCAGATCTCTCTCCCCCCCTCCCGTAATCTCCTTTTAATCCAAAAGAAAGAGTTGTTTGATATGCCCACAACATTTCACGACATTTACTGCATCTTCACAGAAAGGGCTCACTGAAAGCATGTGAAACCAGACATTTGAACATTCGCCCAACGCCCAATGACTAAAAACCTTCAAACTGCTAAATTCCTCACCAGCACAAAATGATAAAGGTTTCCCCCATGTAGTTGGAGTATTCCACATCAGTATAAATCTAAACGTGTTCAACTTTACAGGAAGAAAATAACTATCGAATTTGTGAAAAATGTAATACTAAGAAATAAAGAAATATAAATCAAATGGGCAAACATGTAAACTGAAGTGGACAGATGTACTTTGATCCACACAGGTTTGTCTGTATTTCAGTCTACTGGGTTTGGTCTGGGAAACGGCTGTCTAATGTTTCTGTCAGAGCCAGCGAGGCCTAGTGGAAGGAGGACTGCGTGTCGAATCCAGTGACGACCGCACATCTCTCAACTCTGCAGTGAGCTTCAGTCAACAGGCTGTCTCTATCTCCCGTAAACTCAAAACCTTCACCATTTTTATTTTTTAGAAAAAGAAAAAGAATCTTTACAAAGGTAAAATTACTTAAATCGAACAATGAGCAGCAGCATTTTATTTAAATATTAAAAACTTCGTATTTTAAACTACAGCAAAAAAATTCCTGAGGATGAATTGCAACTTGACCCCCCAAAAAACGAGCCTTTGTTTGTTTGCAATAAACTGTGTTGATGGGTGACTTCTCCTGCCTTCCACTATGTTCCATCCAACACTCATTTTGCAACAACATCGCTACCCTCACCAGGAGCTTGAAACCCATGCCGGCAACGAGATGTTGCTTAGATGAGGGATATGCATCAACTCATACATGGAGACAAATGAGCGTTACTCTAACCAAGGGAATCTATTTTTTTGTTGTTGCAGAAAACAAACTATATGTTGGGCTTGAAAAGCCTTCTAAACCTATCTTTTTTTCTCTGGGCAAGGTTGTGCTTTCACTTATCCAGCTTGTCAAATTTTGTTTCTCCCTGTTGAAAAGCACACGGTAAATCACTTAAATAAACACACACGCTTGTTAGTCTTTAGGCATGATTGTACACCAAACTTCACATAAACCAAGGCTGTAGCAGCGCCACTCTCACTGCATGTTCGTTTATATCACATCATAAGATTCCCAGTTTTACAGAGGCAGACACATGAAACCATGGAGATTCTTTTCCAGCTGGAGTTGCGGGGCTGCTGTGTATGCAGGGCCCCTTCACAGGCCGTTGTAGTGGGGCCCCCAGCGCTTGTTGATGTGGTCGAAGGTGTGCGAGACCCACTGCAGCTCCAGCACTCGGTACCTCTCTTCACAGAGAAACAGGGGCTTGCCACGGCTGGAGGAACAAGGATTGAGATATTATTATGGTTGTTATTATTATTCTCGTTCCCCGTGCCTGGTAGCCTTGCGATGTGGTTACTCTGCACTGGGCCTGGTTAAAAACAAGACATTCCTTGACTTTTACCGCCAAAATACGGTGGGTCAGATGGCTGAACGGTTAGGGAGTCCGGCTATTAATCAGAAGGTTGTTGGTTCGATTCCCCGGCCGTGCCAAATAACGTTGTGTCCTTGGGCAAGGCACTTCACCCTACTTGCCTCGGGGGGAATGTCCCTGTACTTATTGTAAGTCGCTCTGGATAAGATGACAATGTAAACAATGTAAATACAGTCAGAACTATCTAATCCTTGACCATCAGCAGTACTCTCTACAGTGTGAGTGTGTAATGTGTAACTCGATGGATCAAACGAGCGAGCCCCCTGACTGGACGTGGGCCTGAGAGGGGGTGATATGATGCGAGGCGAGGCTGGAGCCCCCGAGCACGAACGGTCCGGTCTCTCTTACCGGAGGTCTCTGTCCTCCTCTCCGTGGGCATCCAGGTACACGGACCCCCACAGGCAGAAGCGATGCCCTCGGATGATGATGATGACGGAGGCGTTGATCAGCAGGAAGATGCCCGTCGCCGCGCCACAGTGTTGGGAGTGCTGGAGAGACAGAGACCACAGTTACCATCAAACCTGGAGAGACCAGATTCTTAGGATGCGCATTCCGCTCATGGCGAGTCAGCGCACCTACAAGGACGCATTTCAGAGGTATATGGCAAGTTTTAATCGTTTTTTAAATACCGTGTCTTATACCACTATATCTCTCTTATATCTCTGATATTACGGAAGAAACATCAAAAAGTAAACAATATATATATATAAAATAAAAGACAAGATATCACTGGTGGTCCCTCGTGTTGGGGATGAGAGACTTGTGGCTTGATAGGAGGCAGTGACTCACCAGAACACATTCACAGATGCCCTGCTGCTTGCAGCACAGGCCCTTAGAGGCAGTGACTCACCAGAACACATTCACAGATGCCCTGCTGCTTGCAGCACAGGCCCTTAGAGGCAGTGACTCACCAGAACACATTCACAGATGCCCTGCTGCTTGCAGCACAGGCCCTTAGAGGCAGTGACTCACCAGAACACATTCACAGATGCCCTGCTGCTTGCAGCACAGGCCCTTAGAGGCAGTGACTCACCAGAACACATTCACAGATGCCCTGCTGCTTGCAGCACAGGCCCTTAGAGGCAGTGACTCACCAGAACACATTCACAGATGCCCTGCTGCTTGCAGCACAGGCCCTTAGAGGCAGTGACTCACCAGAACACATTCACAGATGCCCTGCTGCTTGCAGCACAGGCCCTTAGAGGCAGTGACTCACCAGAACACATTCACAGATGCCCTGCTGCTTGCAGCACAGGCCCTTAGAGGCAGTGACTCACCAGAACACATTCACAGATGCCCTGCTGCTTGCAGCACAGGCCCTTAGAGGCAGTGACTCACCAGAACACATTCACAGATGCCCTGCTGCTTGCAGCACAGGCCCTTAGAGGCAGTGACTCACCAGAACACATTCACAGATGCCCTGCTGCTTGCAGCACAGGCCCTTAGAGGCAGTGACTCACCAGAACACATTCACAGATGCCCTGCTGCTTGCAGCACAGGCCCTTAGAGGCAGTGACTCACCAGAACACATTCACAGATGCCCTGCTGCTTGCAGCACAGGCCCTTAGAGGCAGTGACTCACCAGAACACATTCACAGATGCCCTGCTGCTTGCAGCACAGGCCCTTAGAGGCAGTGACTCACCAGAACACATTCACAGATGCCCTGCTGCTTGCAGCACAGGCCCTTAGAGGCAGTGACTCACCAGAACACATTCACAGATGCCCTGCTGCTTGCAGCACAGGCCCTTAGAGGCAGTGACTCACCAGAACACATTCACAGATGCCCTGCTGCTTGCAGCACAGGCCCTTAGAGGCAGTGACTCACCAGAACACATTCACAGATGCCCTGCTGCTTGCAGCACAGGCCCTTAGAGGCAGTGACTCACCAGAACACATTCACAGATGCCCTGCTGCTTGCAGCACAGGCCCTTAGAGGCAGTGACTCACCAGAACACATTCACAGATGCCCTGCTGCTTGCAGCACAGGCCCTTAGAGGCAGTGACTCACCAGAACACATTCACAGATGCCCTGCTGCTTGCAGCACAGGCCCTTAGAGGCAGTGACTCACCAGAACACATTCACAGATGCCCTGCTGCTTGCAGCACAGGCCCTTAGAGGCAGTGACTCACCAGAACACATTCACAGATGCCCTGCTGCTTGCAGCACAGGCCCTTAGAGGCAGTGACTCACCAGAACACATTCACAGATGCCCTGCTGCTTGCAGCACAGGCCCTTAGAGGCAGTGACTCACCAGAACACATTCACAGATGCCCTGCTGCTTGCAGCAAAGGCCCTTAGAGGCAGTGACTCACCAGAACACATTCACAGATGCCCTGCTGCTTGCAGCAAAGGCCCTTAGAGGCAGTGACTCACCAGAACACATTCACAGATGCCCTGCTGCTTGCAGCACAGGCCCTTAGAGGCAGTGACTCACCAGAACACATTCACAGATGCCCTGCTGCTTGCAGCACAGGCCCTTAGAGGCAGTGACTCACCAGAACACATTCACAGATGCCCTGCTGCTTGCAGCACAGGCCCTTAGAGGCAGTGACTCACCAGAACACATTCACAGATGCCCTGCTGCTTGCAGCACAGGCCCTTAGAGGCAGTGACTCACCAGAACACATTCACAGATGCCCTGCTGCTTGCAGCACAGGCCCTTAGAGGCAGTGACTCACCAGAACACATTCACAGATGCCCTGCTGCTTGCAGCACAGGCCCTTAGAGGCAGTGACTCACCAGAACACATTCACAGATGCCCTGCTGCTTGCAGCACAGGCCCTTAGAGGCAGTGACTCACCAGAACACATTCACAGATGCCCTGCTGCTTGCAGCACAGGCCCTTAGAGGCAGTGACTCACCAGAACACATTCACAGATGCCCTGCTGCTTGCAGCACAGGCCCTTAGAGGCAGTGACTCACCAGAACACATTCACAGATGCCCTGCTGCTTGCAGCACAGGCCCTTAGAGGCAGTGACTCACCAGAACACATTCACAGATGCCCTGCTGCTTGCAGCACAGGCCCTTAGAGGCAGTGACTCACCAGAACACATTCACAGATGCCCTGCTGCTTGCAGCACAGGCCCTTAGAGGCAGTGACTCACCAGAACACATTCACAGATGCCCTGCTGCTTGCAGCACAGGCCCTTAGAGGCAGTGACTCACCAGAACACATTCACAGATGCCCTGCTGCTTGCAGCACAGGCCCTTGAGGCAGACGAAGGCCCCACAGACGAGGCACAGGGCGGGGTCCTTTGGCACCTTCTTGCAGGCGGAGCAGGCCTTCCTGTGGTAGTACTGGAAGATGGTGTTGTAGTTGTCGGGGAGCTGCAGGAGATGGGGGGGGGCCCACTGAGGGTCCTGGACCAGCAGGGTCTAGGAGAGACCAGTCACGACAACAGATTTATTATTATTATGTATGGCAAAGCACAAATATTGTATTTCGTACTGTAAATTCAATGATGTCTTGAGTAACCTTTGACTGCTGTACACAGTGGTTATGGTTAGTCTGAGGGAGGAGAGACCCATCACAACAGGATTTATTATTCTGTATAACAACGTCAATAAAATATGTTTGGAGTAACCTTTAACAGACGTACACAGAGCAGTTCTGGTTTGGGTTAGCATGGTTGAAGCATTGGAGACACTGGCGAACTGGACCCGAGTGTAACCTACAACACCCCTAGCCTGGAGGAGCACTGTGTCTGTACTACAGGATCTGTCAATCACTGAACATCAGAGCCGAATCCCACCAGACGTCCTCTTTATTACCCATGATGCCTCAGTTTGCATGAGCTCCTCTCTACTGCCTTAATGAGGCCTGAGTCACCATTAATCAGGCTGACCACTTCTCAGATCTCCACTGCCACTAGAAGCAGGGGATGTCCACTGATTTCACTGCAGGACGTCACTGCAACATATCGACGCTTTTGCATCATCTATTTACCACAAAACACAAATAGAAATAGATAAGGTAGCTACTAGCTATAAAAAAAAAAAAAAAAAAAAAAAAAAGAGATCAAATCGCGACTTTTATTTAGCCTTCAATTGAATGAATCTTCCTGTTATCTGCTGCTGTGCTGCGCCTTCTCCTGTCCTTCAGCTCATCTCTGGGATCATAAATAACAAGTAACCGTGCAGGAGGAGTGTGGAAACAATCCAAACGGCCGATCAAAACACAGAGTTCTCATCAAGTGATGTACGGCATTCAAAGGTCAATGCTGAATGACAAAGCAGGCCGACAAACGCCTGACTTGTACAGCCATAACTCTCCTGGGCTCAGCTTACAGACCAGCCCAGGCTGAAAACCAGGAGCTTCTTCCACACGGGGCTAAAATACGTTTGAAGACGTGGCAGTACACAGTGGGGACGCTGATCGAGATCCCTGTGGGAGCCCTGGAGACATCTGGGTGCCTGGTTGCCGTGGTGAGGGTGAACCTGGTTGCCGCGGTGTGGGTGAACCTGGTTGCCGTGGTGAGGGCCAACCTGGTTGCCGTGGTGAGGGTGAACCTGGTTAGCCGCGGTGTGGGTGAACCTGGTTAGCCGCGGTGTGGGTGAACCTGGTTAGCCGCGGTGTGGGTGAACCTGGTTAGCCGCGGTGTGGGTGAACCTGGTTAGCCGCGGTGTGGGTGAACCTGGTTAGCCGCGGTGTGGGTGAACCTGGTTAGCCGCGGTGTGGGTGAACCTGGTTAGCCGCGGTGTGGGTGAAGTGCACAAGCTCACCAAGGACTGCTCAGCCTGGGAGTCGGACAGCCCGGTGACCTCGGAGCACCACTGGGTGATCAGGGGGAAGGCTCCCACTGCCCACTCCAGACAGGAGGCACTGGTGATGGGGTTGGAGGTCTGGGGGCAGGGGGCTAGGAGCCCCAGACACACAGCCAGGGAGGAGAACTCGTCATCCTCCTGAGGACACGCACAGACAAGGAGGAAATCAACATCACCTCCATCTGGTTACGGTTTCTTAGAGGGAGGGTAACACCTGTGGTGTTTATTTGACTTGCGGAGCGTTTATATACAGGTCCACTCATGAGCTGGACATGTATAAACGCTCCTGGTGTCAAATGTCCTCTGTTAAACTGATTTCATTGGTGGATTTGGAATACCTCACATATCATATCATCGACATTTAAAAGAAAACAGTCCTTGTGTTAAGAGGTGTGGGCGTGGGGAGCTTGTGGGACAGGACTCCCGGTGGCCCTGCTGGGGGAGGAGCAGCCAGGGCGGGCGGGCGGCCGGCCGTGGTGACGTACCGGGCAGCCGGACAGGTGGTCCCCGTACAGGTGGTGCTGCAGCAGGCAGGAGAGGCGCAGGAAGGGCAGGCAGAACTGCTGGAGGCTGTACTCGATGGACTGGGGGGACCACACACTGGAGCTCAGCTGGGGAAGGCAAGCGCAGTGACGCCTCATCAATAACATGGGAACAGCTGGCTGATAATGGGGTGATATATATCTCTCTCCTGGAGACTGGGGATATCTAACCATTGTGGCTCTAGGTAATGGCCAATTCATCATGCAAGAGAAAATAGGAAGACGGGGGGGGGGGGGGGATGCACAGACTAGTGGATTAGCTACCAGGAGAGATGCAGTGATAGATAGAGGAGGCCTAGTTCTGAGTTCTGCGGGTTACTGGATCAGAACATCTCCGAACTGTTCTGAAAATGGTTTGTTCGAACTGGGAGACTTACCATGGAAGGTTCCTCAAGGTTCACATCGTACACGCTCCTCTCGCTGGACAGCTCACCGATGACATGGCCTAGGAGGGCTTCACTAGACTTGTCAGCATTGGCTGCATTCTGTAGGTGTAAGGTAACCAAATAAAACAGTTTCGGACAAAATGAAGATTAGCAGCTCAGGGAGCGTACGGTAGGATTTCCAACCAAAGCAACGCCCCACGGAGTTTTAAATGATCCATTGTAAAGTTCTAGAAGTAGTGCGAGAGTTGTGTCCCGGTGTCTCCCTAAGTACTCAGTCTATCTTACAACAATGGGCTGCGCTGTATAATATGATAATTTATGCAGAATGAAACTGGTGCGCAATAATTCTTTTCATGCAATAAAATATCTGACCGTCGATAAGCACAGAGACATTACCGAATGCGTGTCCTGATAAAAAAATTCAACTGGTTTGACTAATATTTTATATGGGGAAAAGCTGCTGGCATTTATCAAGTTGACGGTGCTGGAATTTAGAACAGCAGCCCTCTTATCTAGCCTGGCGTCCTCTGTCAAAGATTTATAGAAGAGGAATTTAATGTCTCTGGATTTCCTTCCTCTGGGCTCTGATCTAGGCTCTGAAACTTGCCGTCTTCCTTTATCTCGCGCAATTTAAATACGACGACATCCTTCCAAATATGGACGGTGTTAACAATAAGGATTTGGTGTGCGTCTTAATGACAGCGAGGGCTGCATTGTTGAGGCCCAGACGAGGGGGGATATTCAGTCGTGCCTGGATAATAGATGGCAACATCCTTAAGGCAGGGGTTTCGCTATTTGTCCACTGACATTCAAACTAGCCGCTCACTAATACAGATTTAATAGGCTGAAGACGAATAGCCAATTAATGGAGCGGTGGTTTGCAATCACACGTTCACTGATAATGAAGATCGATATTCTCGGCCTCACATACAACATAAAGAAAGACTGTAATAGCTTATTCGATCTCCAAGCAGAAATCAAATACAGCTATTTAATATGGTTGTGCATTGAGAACAGGGAGAAGCAACAAAGGCAGAAACACAGAAACACACGTGAGTGACAGGGGGGTGTGAGGCCTGGGGAGAGGCAGGGCGGGGGGGGGGGGGGGGGAGAGGCAGGGGGTGGGGGGGGGGAGGAGGCAGAGGGAGAGGCAGGGGGTGGGGGGGGGAGGAGGCAGAGGCAGGGGGTGGGGGGGGGAGAGGCAGAGGGAGAGGCAGGGGGTGGGAGAGGCAGAGGGAGAGGCAGGGCGGGGGGGGGGGGGGAGGCAGAGGGAGAGGCAGGGGGTGGGGGGGGGGAGAGGCAGAGGGAGAGGCAGGGGGTGGCCTGGGGAGAGGCAGGGCGGGGTCAGCAGAGAGAGGCGGTCTGTGGTACCTTCTTCAGGGCTCCAGACGTGCTCCAGGCCTGCCTCTCCTCGGGGCTGAACCTGCCTGACAGAGCAGCCAGGGCCTGGGCGTACAGCAGGTTGTACAGCATCCTCACCACACACATGAAGTGTTCTACATGAGAAACAACACAAGTTACACACTGAACACCAACTGACATTTAGCAAGGAGCCTCGAAATCCATACAGTGCATTATGTATTTACTGTTTACATACAATAAATTACATTTCTCGGGATATAGAGAACCAATTTCAGTTTAAGGGACCCTTTTAAAGGAGAGCCCCTTAAACAGGTGGATCAGCCTGTCTTGGGTGGAGCCCACTAAGACAGGTCTATTTGCCAGGGAAATGTCTCTTTCCCTGCTCCCTGTGTTTGAAAAGGTTCATCAAACACAGGGAGGTGATTAGCAGAGTCCTCCAGGTGGGAGGTGTGATGGGGGGGACAGCTCCTGGTTCAGAACGGACACTGACACAATGAGCTCCATTATCACACACACACCACCCACCCCCCTCCCCCCCTTTCCCAATAGAACCCTAGTGACAGGTCCACTGCAACAGCTCATTGTCTTGTGTGACAGCGTTGCATTAAAAGCACACACAAACACCTTTACTGCCGTGAAGGACAAGGTGTAGAGTCATTATGGGGCCAGGCCACGCCTCCACCCTGCAGTCCTCGCCCAATCCCAGGCCAGGCCACTCCTCCACCCTGCTGTCCTCGCCCAATCCCAGGCCTGGCCTGGGCTCCCCATGCCCGGAGCGTTAATGAAACACTGTTCACACCCGTCTCTCATCCAGATGTCGATCAAAAAAATCAATCCTTGATCTCACAATGAGTGCTGTAATGATGCTTATTTTTGGCTTTAATCAATTTGGAATTGAAAAAGATACAAAGCCTATTTAAAGGCTAATGAGACATTGAGTGCGGTTTTCCCTGGCAGGCTCTGAAGAGCTGTGTGTGTGTGTGTGTGTGGACGGGGGACGGGGGACGGGGGGGTTGTCCGTCGATAGAGGACAGCCTTAGCTGCAGAGACACGACATCCCAAGCACAACCTCTCCCTGGAACAGCTCTGCTGTCGTCCTGCTCTGATGATGCTGGTGAGTTCCACCACGGCAGCTTTGAAGCCCTGGGCTTCCGTCACGTCCTCCGCTGTGGAGGGCTTTCATGACGGCGTCTGCTCATTTCATGCTCACATCTTCAGGCTCCAGGGTTTCTCCTGGGTTCAACCAATTCAGTCATCACGGAAATGATCAGCTTTGTACGACCCCGTCCCCCGTTAAACGTGATTGCTGCCGTTTGGGCATCGGCAGGGGTGGCCCTCCCTCCACCCCTCCCTCCACCCCTACCTCCACCCAGCCCTGGCCTCCTATCCAACCCCCTCCCTCCACCCACCCACCACTTCCCTCCACCCCCTCCCTCCCTCCACCTCCACCCCCTCCCTGCCTCCCTCCACCCCTACCTCCACCCAGCCCTGGCCTCCTATCCAACCCCCTCCCTCCACCCACCCACCACTTCCCTCCACCCCCTCCCTCCCTCCACCTCCACCCCCTCCCTGCCTCCCTCCACCCTTACCTCCACCCACCCACCACTTCCCTCCACCCCCTCCACCCCCTCCATCCCTCCACCCCCCACCTCCACCCCCACCCTTCTCCTCCTCTTCCCTCAAAATCCACCCCCCCTTTCCACCTCCACCACCCTCCCCTCCACCACCCTCCCCTCCACCTGCCGTGAGGGGGCCTGAGCAGCAGGAGATCCTAACAGCCACTCCCCGTCTGGAGATGAAGGGCACGTGAAGGAGACACCAGGGCCCCGTCACCCTGCTCCCCACCCCCGGCCCCCCCCGATGAGGCTGAGGAACCTGCCCCGCCCCGCGCTCGCTCATGATTAGGTCTGATAATGGCTCTGTCATCGTGGGCCTGGCCCCTGAGAGACCTACCCCCCCCTCCCTCCCTTCCTACCCCCCTCCCCTAGCCCTCCCTCAGGCCTGAAGAACAGAGCAGAGAGAGAGAGAGAGAGAAGGATGGGGAGTGGAGGCTGCACCTTTGCGTAGCGGCTGGGGCATGGTCAACACGAAGATGATCAGGAGAGAGGGGACGTCTCGGAACAGCATGGGAACCTCAGGACGCTCTTCATCCAGGCCGCTGTGGACACACACACCACACACACACACACACACACACACACACACACACACACCACACACACACACACACACACACACACACAGTCATCAATACACATGCATGACACTGCATGTGATCCATAGATAACGAGCCTTCATCGTAACGAGCCTTCATCGTAACATGTTATACTCTTGCAAACTAGGTGCAGTGAGACATAGTGACGTTTATTGGGGCATTCAAATGAGTACACACGACAGGTTAGGTCCACAACATGAAGGAATGTAGGCCGTGTTTATTCATAAGAGCAAAGTCCTCCATGACGATGAGGCGCAATTAAACTGGCCTAAACAAAGATCTACTTCCAGGTCTCCACTAGGACTCATCCACTTCAGCCTCTCATGCAGCTGTAGAAAGGCAAAGCACAGCCCTCTCACACAGCTGTAGAAAGGCAAAGCACAGCCCTCATGCAGCTGTAGAAAGGCAAAGCACAGCCCTCTCACGCAGCTGTAGAAAGGCAAAGCACAGCCCTCTCACACAGCTGTAGAAAGGCAAAGCACAGCCCTCATGCAGCTGTAGAAAGGCAAAGCACAGCCCTCTCACGCAGCTGTAGAAAGGCAAAGCACAGCCCTCTCACGCAGCTGTAGAAAGGCAAAGCACAGCCCTCTCACGCAGCTGTAGAAAGGCAAAGCACAGCCCTCTCATGCAGCTGTAGAAAGGCAAAGCACAGCCCTCTCATGCAGCTGTAGAAAGGCAAAGCACAGCCCTCATGCAGCTGTAGAAAGGCAAAGCACAGCCCTCTCACACAGCTGTAGAAAGGCAAAGCACAGCCCTCATGCAGCTGTAGAAAGGCAAAGCACAGCCCTCTCACGCAGCTGTAGAAAGGCAAAGCACAGCCCTCATGCAGCTGTAGAAAGGCAAAGCACAGCCCTCTCACACAGCTGTAGAAAGGCAAGGCAAAGCACAGCCCTCTCACGCAGCTGTAGAAAGGCAAGGCAAAGCACAGCCCTCTCACGCAGCTGTAGAAAGGCAAAGCACAGCCCTCATGCAGCTGTAGAAAGGCAAAGCACAGCCCTCTCACGCAGCTGTAGAAAGGCAAAGCACAGCCCTCTCACGCAGCTGTAGAAAGGCAAAGCACAGCCCTCATGCAGCTGTAGAAAGGCAAAGCACAGCCCTCTCACGCAGCTGTCGAAAGGCAAAGCACAGCCCTCTCATGCAGCTGTAGAAAGGCAAAGCACAGCCCTCATGCAGCTGTAGAAAGGCAAAGCACAGCCCTCTCACGCAGCTGTAGAAAGGCAAAGCACAGCTCTCTCACGCAGCTGTAGAAAGGCAAAGCACAGCCCTCTCGTACACCTGACCTACTTCCTTAATGCCGCAGCAGATACGCTACATATTGTTGTTGACTGCCAACTCCATTTAAATGGCTTTTTCCCTCCTTCTTCTGACTGCCCACAGAGAGCTTGCTCTCGCTTGGCAGGGTTTCATACGAGGTGAAAGGCACTTAGAGAATAATACCTTCCATTCTGAAGGCACTCTCTGGTTAAATGTGCAGTGCGAGGATGAAAACCGCTCCTACACGGCACCATCCCCATCCCAGACAGACAAATGCACTGGCACCGTTCGGCTATTCAATTATCCCAGACAAACTGAAATGACTCATGAATTAGTCTGTTTAGAAAAAACACAATCTCTCCATGAAACTATGTATTCAACATTTACACACCCTTTAAAATGAATGAAATGAAAGTGTGTCTAGGTCACAGTACAGGCCCCTCCCTCCCCCCTCCCCTATTTAAATAGAGCAACCAGACTGCCCCAGGACACCAATGACTGCAGATCCTTCTAATATTCCTAACAAGGTATTTTTAACACCAGAGTGGTCCTGTGAGATTCCTGCCTGGCTGCTGGTGTTTCAGCAGTAACAGGTACGGGCGCTGTCTTCCTCTGCTAACAGGAACAGGAGAGCTTGTTAGCCCGGCTAACAGCGCTGAGAGTTATACGAGTGGCTCGCTGGCAACACTTCAGAATGTGAATCTTGACAATAGAACAGTATTGACCGCTAAAAGCACATTTGACACACACAAAAATAAATCCCCCTCACAGTCAGTGAAGCAGGGAGGGGTGAGGCAGGGAGGGGTGAGGCAGGGAGGGGTGAGGCAGGGAGGGGTGAGGCAGGGAGGGGTGAGGGCAGGGAGGGGTGAGGGCAGGGAGGGGTGAGGCAGGGAGGGGTGAGGCAGGGAGGAGTGAGGCAGGGAGGAGTGAGGCAGGGAGGGGTGAGGGCAGGGAGGGGTGAGGCAGGGAGGGGTGAGGCAGGGAGGGGTGAGACAGAGAGGGGTGAGGCAGGGAGGAGTGAGGCAGGACCCTCTGGTAAATGTTAAATGTCCTTTGGCTCCAGAGCAGCGTGTTGTGAAGGCGGGCCGGCAGAGATGGCTGTACTCTGGGTTCGTACTCTGGCGGTACGCCGGGCGGGCTATTCCCGGTGCAGTGATTGTGACAGGGTCGTTTCGCTCTCTGTGGAGCAGCCGGTAATTTGCCAGATGCGGCAATTATTGGTATCTATGGCAACCACACACGGCCCCTACTCTGTTTTTAGCTCCTCTTTGTCTGGAAGGAAAAGCTGTTAGGAGCCAGGAGGAGATGGTGTTCAGAGAGAGGGGAGAGTGGCACTGGGATTACCCTGTGTGTGTGTGTGTGTGTGTGTGTGTGTGTGTGTGTGTGTGTGTGTGTGTGTGTGTGAGTGCAACAAGACAGCAGTGCTTGTGGAGGCTGGAGGGCGAGGCTGGAGGAAGGCTGTGTTAAGAGGCTGAGGTGTGGCGGTAGAGGCAAAGGCTTGGGGTGGAGGTAGAGACTGGGGGTGGAGGATGGGGGTGGAGGTAGAGGCTGGGGGTGGAGGTAGAGGATGGGGGTGGAGGTAGAGGATGGGGGTGGAGGTAGAGGCTGGGGGTGGAGGTAGAGGCTGGGGGTGGAGATAGAGGATGGGGGTGGAGGTAGAGGATGGGGGTGGAGGTAGAGGATGGGGGTGGAGGTAGAGGATGGGGGTGGAGGTAGAGGCTGGGGGTGGAGGTAGAGGATGGGGGTGGAGGTAGAGGATGGGGGTGGAGGTAGAGGATGGGGGTGGAGGTAGAGGCTGGGGGTGGAGGTAGAGGCTGGGGGTGGAGGCCACTCACTCTGCCTCTCTGCCCGGGGTGATCTGGGTGAGCCGGTTCCAGGGGTTGTACGCAGAGTCGATGCTGTACAGACGCATGTGCATGTTCAACACATGGAACAGCTGGTCTGAAAGACAAGAAAACACACACGTTACTGTCTTCTAAACATGTTAACACACACGTTACTGTCTTCTAAACATGTTAACACACACGTTACTGTCTTCTAAACATGTTAACACACAAGTGACTGTCTTCTAAACATGTTAACACACACGTTACTGTCTTCTAAACATGTTAACACACACGTTACTGGCTTATAAACATGTTAACACTCCCTCACACAGACTTGGAATGGCAGAGGGGAATTGTATTCGTGTTGGAAACGCTTCATAAAAAGCATGTTAGGAGTATGACAGAATGGAAACAACTTGAGCTAACGAGAGAGACTGGACACTGATGACTGAGCAGGAGAGAGACAAAGAGAAGGAGTGATACACGACCAGATCAGATGTCACCCTTGTGAAAGGACGTTATGAAAGAAAACGTGTTCCCTTCTGGAACCATGTCTTCACTTGATCTTAATAGCTCAAAAACAAATTAACCTACTTTCCTGTTATAGCTGTGGTTCACATGAACGCCGATTAAAGCTAGAGTGAAAAATGTGACTTCAGAAGAGGACCCAGCTAATCCTATTTTTAAGATTTTTTGGAAAACATTCAATCACGGGTTGAAGAACGAGAGCATGCCTGCATCAGATGCCAGTACACCAAAACAGACCCAAAAACACACACGTTACAAATCCTAACCTCTCGTGTCAACAACCCTACAATCCACACATACCATTGGATTTTCTGTTTGCCAGAGAGTTATGACACATCTGTAATGCACCAAAACAATACATTCACAACCAGTGCTGCAATATTGACTTCCATTTCAGTCGGCTAGCCGAAACCTAAACCAACACTGCCCTCTACAGGTGGAACATGTGCGCACCGCAACCACGCTAGCTGCAAAGCAGTTCTGCTGTTCTATCAGACGGAGTTCCTCCACAGGAGGGGGAACAGGACAGCCAGTGTGTCCCGGCAGCAGTCCCTGCCCCGCGGCCTGGCGGAAGCCCAGCGCCCCCCTGCCGGACCCCCCGCAGGGCACAGTGACGCCTCCCTATCAGTCCTCCATGCTGCCCCCAGCCTGCAGCTCCCCACGCCCTGACAGCAGCATCACAGGCGCCTTCAGCCCCCTGATATCCATCTGGCTCGGCATCCTATTAGAGCTCCCGCCATGTGCCCTGATCCTTTACACCCCCCCCCCCCCCCACCCCGCCCGCCTTTCTTGTCATCCTTTCCGATTACAGATGTGTAATGTCTGTGTGACCCATGGTGGGCCCAGATTACCCAACAAAGCCCCCGCCGCCACCCCCCTCCAACCTCTCTGCCCCCAGCCACACCCCTCCACCCCCCTCCAACCTCTCTGCCCCCAGCCACACCCCTCCACCCCCCGTGTGGAAAGGCACTCTATTAAAATCGTCAACAAACCCAGACTCATCTTAGCACGCTACCTCCTAGCACGCTACCTCCTAGCACGCTACCTCCTAGCACTCTACCCCCTAGCACTCTACCCCCTAGCACGCTACCTCCTAGCACGCTACCTACTAGCACGCTACCTCCTAGCACTCTACCCCCTAGCACGCTACCTCCTAGCACGCTACCTCCTAGCACACTACCTCCTAGCACGCTAAATCCTAGCACGCTACCTCCTAGCACGCTACATCCTAGCACGCTACATCCTAGCACGCTACATCCTAGCACGCTACCTCCTGGCACGCTACATCCTAGCACGCTACATCCTAGCACGCTACATCTTAAGTATCCTTCTCTGACGCGGTGAGATCCCGAGACTGCTAAGCACATTCTAACCCTCGCTGCTCGACTGACCGGACCACTTGAAGGGTCTGCCGTGCACAGCTGATTTAACACGAGGCACTGCCTGCCAGCCCCCCTCTCCAGCCCCCCCCCCCTTCATCAGCTAACTGGCAGAAGCAGTGCCTCGTGGGATGCAGGCTCAGGACGCCCCCTGGGGTGCTGGCAGTTAGCGCATGTCTCCCGTTCCCCTCCATAACCCGTCTCCTATGAGGAAGGAACACTAATGTTCTGCAACTGAGTAAATGTGGCCGCCAGCACGGCTACACGGTTAATGTAGCTCAGAAAATTGCGTACCTCCAGCGCGAAATCTCTTTTGCCCCACTCAAGGATGACAGGCCATTCCAACAGGGCAGCGAGTGCTTCAAATTTATCGCCACTAAACAGACTAATTAAACAGACAGAGAAAATGGCCCTTGCTCGTCTCGTCACAAAGGAAGGTTCTGGGTGACGAGTGGAATCGTCTTTCAAGATGTGACTTTAAAGTGCCCAAAAGAAATAAAAACGGCAGAAAGTCGAAAACCAGCTCACTGTCTCAGGTAAACATTACAAAAGCCTCGTGGGACGGTCTGCCCGTGTGTGCCTCCCCACTCCACCACCTGAGGCTGTCGTTAGCACAGCTGTGTCACAGAGACCAGGCACACCTCCAGACAGCTCCATCACTCAGTCTCCGCCCTCCTCCCCCTCCACCTGGCCAGAACCTCGCATCACAATCAACTAAAAACACCACTTGACCCGTTTGTCCGCTTGGTTTAGCCAGCCGGCTCGCCCCGCCGGCTCACATGGGACCTCGTCTCTCCTTCGCTGCCACAGCTAATCGACAGTTTTACAAACAGTCCCTCGGTTCGCATGGACCAGCACCTTCCATCTCAGCCGGACACCTCATTACAGCGAGGCCGACGGGACACAAGTCCTGCCACCCCCAATATCCCAACAGCCCCCATCACGGCCCCCATCGCGGCCCCCCATCACGGCCTCCAATCAAGGCCCCCATCACGGCCCCTCATCACGGCCCGTCTAAACAGCACAGCCCTGGGGTACAGAGGACACCACCTGGCCCGTTAGACCTAGATCTTTACTGGATACTGACAGTAAGTCTCTAACCACTAGACTGAGGTTCACTTCCAGGCAGGTTTTTCTATTTCAGTCCAGTCCAAATAAAGTAATGAAAAACTTGAGTATTGAAAACAGTCAAGCCTCAAGAGAAAGAAAATTCTAATGACCACGACCCCAACACTGGCCCCGACACGGGCCCCGACACGGGCCCCGACACGGGCCCCGACACGGGCCCCGACACGGGCCCCGACACGGGCCCCGACACGGGCCCCGACACGGGCCCCGACACGGGCCCCGACACGGGCCCCGACACGGGCCCCGACACCGGCGAGTTGGTAAAGGAGGTAAAGACCCCTGCAGTGACACAGATGGAGCCCTGTGATGGAGGTGGTGTGGAGGGACAGGTACTGACAGACAGGGCTAGGGTTAGGTCATGTTGGGGTCATGTTAGGGCTGGGGGGGTACTGACAGACAGGGCTAGGGTTAGGTCATGTTGGGGTCATGTTAGGGCTGGGGGGGTACTGACAGACAGGGCTAGGGTTAGGTCATGTTGGGGTCATGTTAGGGCTGGGGAGGTACTGACAGACAGGGCTAGGGTTAGGTCATGTTGGGGTCATGTTAGGGCTGGGGAGGTACTGACAGACAGGGCTAGGGTTAGGTCATGTTGGGGTCATGTTAGGGCTGGGGAGGTACTGACAGACAGGGCTAGGGTTAGGTCATGTTGGGGTCATGTTAGGGCTGGGGAGGTACAGACAGACAGGGCTAGGGTTAGGTCATGTTGGGGTCATGTTAGGGCTGGGGGGGTACTGACAGACAGGGCTAGGGTTAGGTCATGTTGGGGTCATGTTAGGGCTGGGGAGGTACTGACAGACAGGGCTAGGGTTAGGTCATGTTGGGGTCATGTTAGGGCTGGGGGGGGTACTGACAGACAGGGCTAGGGTTAGGTCATGTTAGGGCTGGGGGGGTACTGACAGACAGGGCTAGGGTTAGGTCATGTTGGGGTCATGTTAGGGCTGGGGAGGTACAGACAGACAGGGCTAGGGTTAGGTCATGTTGGGGTCATGTTAGGGTTAGGTCATGTTAGGGCTGGGGGGGTACTGACAGACAGGGCTAGGTCATGTTGGGGTCATGTTAGGGCTGGGGGGGTACTGACAGACAGGGCTAGGTCATGTTGGGGTCATGTTAGGGCTGGGGGGGTACTGACAGACAGGGCTAGGGTTAGGTCATGTTGGGGTCATGTTAGGGCTGGGGGGGTACAGACAGACAGGGCTAGGGTTAGGTCATGTTGGGGTCATGTTAGGGCTGGGGGGGTACTGACAGACAGGGCTAGGGTTAGGTCATGTTGGGGTCATGTTAGGGCTGGGGGGGTACTGACAGACAGGGCTAGGGTTAGGTCATGTTGGGGTCATGTTAGGGTTAGGTCATGTTAGGGCTGGGGGGGTACTGACAGACAGGGCTAGGGTTAGGTCATGTTGGGGTCATGTTAGGGCTGGGGGGGTACTGACTGAGGCAGGAGCGCTTGGCTGCAGCACTGGCTCCTCCTGAACACAGGTTCCCCCCACGATGCACGAGTTCCAGCTCCAGGTTGGTCCTGAGGAAACACACACACACACACACATCCCTGTTAAGCAATACGTACAGCAGGCCCTGACGAACACACACACACACACACACATCCCTGTTAAGCAATACGTACAGCAGGCCCTGACGAACACACACACTCACGACACACATCCCTGTTAAGCAATACGTACAGCAGGCCCTGACGAACACACACACACACACATCCCTGTTAAGCAATACGTACAGCAGGCCCTGACGAACACACACACACACACATCCCTGTTAAGCAATACGTACAGCAGGCCCTGACGAACACACACACACACACACACACATCCCTGTTAAGCAATACGTACAGCAGGCCCTGACGAACACACACACACACACACACACATCCCTGTTAAGCAATACGTACAGCAGGCCCTGACGAACACACACACACATCCACACACACATCCCTGTTAAGCAATACGTACAGCAGGCCCTGACGAACACACACACACACACATCCCTGTTAAGCAATACGTACAGCAGGCCCTGACGAACACACACACACATCCCTGTTAAGCAATACGTACAGCAGGCCCTGACGAACACACACACTCACACATCCCTGTTAAGCAATACGTACAGCAGGCCCTGACGAACACACACACACACACACACACAAGGTAGCAGGAGGTCCATTCTAATTGAGAAACGGTGAATAACAGTCAGACTTCCAAAACCTGTAATAACCTACGATCAGGACTTACAACATCCAGCTGATGAACGGACAATCTAAACAAGTCACACAATCAGGTTACTGACGGCCTCATTTATGGTTTATTTACATTTAGCAAGATCCATACAAAATACAATCTCTAGTCAAACCTGTTATGCATCATTTGTTGCTTTGTATACATCAATACCAGACAGCATTTCCAAGGCTGAGATCCTGCACAATATGGACCTTTAGCATCAAATCAGTTTTTGTGTATAATCCCAGCTGTGGATTTCCTATGCATAGCCAAACACTTTTCACGTCACATTCCAATTTCCACAGCCAAACGGTGATGAAATTAGGCAAAAAAACAAAACATAATAAATGGATCTGGGGAGCAAATAGGTGTTACTAAAATTAGACTGAAAAAGATCTGTTTTTATTCTGCCGTCGACCCCAGCCTCCTAGGGGGGGCAAGTCCCCTGGCTTCCTGTGAGGAAAAGCAATTTCACATAGATAATGCAGCCTCTCCCAAGCTCCATCTGCCTGCTGCTGATAACCCTGCACTGTGACAGAGGAACGTTCCACCCTGCCCTGTGACAGAGGAACGTTCCACCCTGCCCTGTGACAGAGGAACGTTCCACCCTGCCCCTGTGACAGAGGAACGTTCCACCCTGCACTGTGACAGAGGAACGTTCCACCCTGCCCTGTGACAGAGGGACGTTCCACCCTGCCCTGTGACAGAGGAACGTTCCACCCTGCCCCTGTGACAGAGGAACGTTCCACCCTGCACTGTGACAGAGGAACGTTCCACCCTGCCCTGTGACAGAGGAACGTTCCACCCTGCCCTGTGACAGAGGAACGTTCCACCCTGCCCTGTGACAGAGGAACGTTCCACCCTGCCCTGTGACAGAGGGACGTTCCACCCTGCCCTGTGACAGAGGAACGTTCCACCCTGCCCTGTGACAGAGGAACGTTCCACCCTGCCCTGTGACAGAGGAACGTTCCACCCTGCCCTGTGACAGAGGAACGTTCCACCCTGCCCTGTGACAGAGGAACGTTCCACCCTGCCCTGTGACAGAGGGACGTTCCACCCTGCCCTGTGACAGAGGGACGTTCCACCCTGCCCTGTGACAGAGGGACGTTCCACCCTGCCCTGTGACAGAGGAACGTTCCACCCTGCCCCTGTGACAGAGGAACGTTCCACCCTGCCCCTGTGACAGAGGAACGTTCCACCCTGCCCCTGTGACAGAGGAACGTTCCACCCTGCCCCTGTGACAGAGGAACGTTCCACCCTGCCCCTGTGACAGAGGAACATTCCACCCTGCCCTGTGACAGAGGAACGTCACAGGGGTCGAGGCAGGGGAAGTCTGGAGGAGAGGAGGAGCAGGTGGGGGAGGGAGAGGTTGGAGGGATGGCCAGGTAACATTACATTCAGGTGCTTGTAATAAGCATTAGTTAATAGGTAATAAGGCCCTTATAAGATACTTATTAACATTAACATGGGTTAATAAGGCTTACTAACTTACTAAGGCCGTATTAGCTATTAGCTAAGGCTCAATACAAGCACCTGATCTACAGGGCTACCAGAGGGCCCTCTGAGGCACATCTCTGGGTGACAAAACTGTTGCCTACACGAGAGTCCTGTCACTTTAGGGTGGAAGGACTGCAAAGTGCCTGCTGGTGTCATTGTGTACACCATCAGGAGAACCGCCTCCTTCAGGGTGGCTTGCTCGGCTCCGAACACAGGAGCAAGCACAGCTGTGAAGAAGCACTCTGGGGAAGAAGAGGTGCTCAAAATCAGTTGGACTGGGAGCAATAAATCCATACAGTCAAGAGTGAATAAAGGGCCTGGTGAGGGGTGGCGGAGCCCGAGTCGATACCGTTTTACTGCAGGCTGAATTGACAAGGCTGCTAATGTTGCCTGGGAAGAGCGTTTCCAGAGCCGCCTCCAGCTCCTATAGCAGTGGAATCAGGAGGTATGAAGAAAGCCAATCAAGGGGGGGGGAAAAAAACCCTCTTCACAGCTCCTGAGAAACTTTCTGAAGAAATAGGGAAAAAATGCCAAGTAATCCATACGCTCGCTGTTGGTACAAAAACTGGGTAATATCCGTATCGAATTTTTTCAAAGCCTGTTCAAGCGTTCGCCCTAGAAGCTAAGAAGTTTACACAATGGAAAAGTAACAAAACAAGATGACTAAAGTGGGTCCACCAGGCTGTTTTTCTGAGGACAGCAATCAGACTACAGGGCGGCATGGTAGCATCTGAAGGAGACGGTTTTTAGTGGAGCGGGGCCACCAGGCAGGGGGTGGGGGGAGGGGGGGGGGAGGGTAGAAGGAGACCTCCCTATCTGAGCGTGGGGGACACGAGTAGAGGGTCACTAGCCACAGGGACAAGGCTCACTGAGAGATAACCCACAGTGACCACACCATCGCTCATACACCAGCCTGGAACAAACATTCAGAGGCACAGAGGCGCTAGCGCGCACACACACACACACACACTGACACTTAAAACACACAAAGCCGTAGTTCACAGAGACGAGACAGAGAAACAAACAATGTCTCGTTTAGTCTCTTGGCGTGAGACGGTTCTAAATGGAGACGCAGGCTCCATGCCAGGTGTGCATGAGTCATCCTGAGCGGTCCCAGGGGCCGGGCGGGGGGTGACTCACCTTGCTACGGAGTACATGAAGAGGAAGTCGTTGTCAGGGGAGCCAGGGTTCCTGCCGTAGTCCATGTACTTCTTCTGGGTGGTGTTCTTGATGTCCTTGATGACCAACTCCATCTCCTTGCTCAGATTCGACTCCGTCTAGGAGGAGAACGTTACGATGAAGCTTCACAGGATCCAAACAACACCTGGGACTGGAGGATGCTAGGCTAATCTGCTAGCACAACACCTGGGACTGGAGGATGCTAGGCTAATCTGCTAGCACAACACCTGGGACTGATGGATGCTAGGCTAATCTGCTAGCACAACACCTGGGACTGGAGGATGCTAGGCTAATCTGCTAGCACAACACCTGGGATTGAGGATGCTAGGCTAATCTGCTAGCACAACACCTGAGACTGGAGGATGCTAGGCTAATCTGCTAGCACAACACCTGGGACTGGAGGATGCTAGGCTAATCTGCTAGCACAACACCTGGGATTGAGGATGCTAGGCTAATCTGCTAGCACAACACCTGAGACTGGAGGATGCTAGGCTAATCTGCTAGCACAACACCTGGGACTGATGGATGCTAGGCTAATCTGCTAGCACAACACCTGGGACTGATGGATGCTAGGCTAATCTGCTAGCACAACACCTGGGACTGATGGATGCTAGGCTAATCTGCTAGCACAACACCTGGGACTGGAGGATGCTAGGCTAATCTGCTAGCACAACACCTGGGACTGGAGGATGCTAGGCTAATCTGCTAAGACACAACACCTGGGACTGGAGGATGCTAGGCTAATCTGCTAGCACAACACCTGGGACTGGAGGATGCTAGGCTAATGTGTCAGGCCAGTGTGCGTCAGCACATTGAGGGGACAACATGAGAGATGACCAAAGCAGAGTGTCATCAGGAGATGATAGATGGTTAGATATCGGTTGGTAAAAATTAGCTCAGATTGGAGTCATTTTGAACCCTTCACCGATTTCCTGAGTCTGTCTGTCTGTGAGTGAAGATGGGGATTAGGAAAGTGGAAGAGGTATGCAGGAAGTGAGGTATGCAGGAAGTGAGGTATGCAGGAAGTGAGGTATGCAGGAAGTGAGGTATGCAGGAAGTGAGTAAAGGTTTATCTGCCTTACAGTGTGACTGCTTACTGGGAAAAGGCCCAGAGTGTCCTGCTGGTCCTCCACCTCCTTGACCAACACGCTGGTGGTCTTGCTGCTGGGGGCCCGCCAGGCCCCGGCCTCCGTTCCGCGCCCCGGACGGCACGGCAGCACGCTGTTGGCGAACTGGCGGCACAGCGGGCAGGTGAACTCGCCCTTGTCCACGGAGAAGCCCTGCAGCACCTGGTCGTTCTGGGGGGAGCAAGCCAAGGCTCTCAGCCCACACGGTGAGCATTCACGAATAAGCGCGATGGTTGGGTGAAGAGGTTTTCACCACATTAGGATGTAACCTCCCCTCAGACTCACCCTCAGAGACTCCATGTAGGACTTGTGGCAGTCTATGTGCAGGGTGTGTCCGCAGGTCTGCACGTACACGCCTCCGTCCCAGCCTATAGACACCGACTGCAGGCAGGAACTCTGAAACCAGAGAGAACAACACCTTAACCACCACCCACGGGTTGCCAGGTCGAGAAAACCCTCCCTGTAGGCCACGCTCTCAAAAGATGTCCAGCTTCTCCCCGAGTGGCAGCAGAGGAGATTGGGCTTCTCCTAATGCTGACTGAACTCTTCACAGGCTGGGACTGGACATGTCGAGGTGGAGAGGGCATTTGGCTCTGCTAGGAGCTGTAAATCCTCCATGTCCTAATCCCTTTCTGCTGGAGCAGGCAGAGACGGGGGCCGGGAGGACTGATTCACCTGAACCTCAGTCAGGACAATGTGGGACACCAGACAGGATAGGAAGCCCAGTCTGTCATGACTGAGTGTGAAAGAGGCTTAGGGATGGAGAGGGCTGGGTTGGAAACGCTAGCTCGAGTGCTACATGGATCCTTTCACTCGGCAGGTCAAAGCCAATGACAATGGGAGGAGAGACACGAGGGGGGGGGGGGGAGGAGAGAAAAGCTAAGCAGAAAACAGAGTGAAAGAGATCGACAAGAAAGAAAGAGAAAAAAAAGAGAGAGAGAGGCAGGCAGGAGAAACTGAAGGACAAAAAGTCAGGCAGAGTGGGCGTGTTGTGGGAGTGCGTCAGAGAGAGAGAGAGAGAGAGAGAGAGAGAGAGAGAGAGACCTACATCTTTGAAGAAGCGCTGCATGAGGGTGAGCCTGACGTCGTGCGCCGCGCCGCACGTGTCGGCGGGGTAGACGTGCTCCTGGTCGCAGGTGGGCAGCTTCTTCGCCTGCTCGCCCCTGCAGCGGTGGCCCAACACTGCACAGCAATCAAGGAACACAGGACACGGAACGCCGTTCACTCTCACTCGTCACAAAATGAATAACGAGCTCTCAGGCGCGCTATTTATAGGTTACGCATAATATTTACATAAAATAAATCAAAGACAGTGACTGAGACGGGACCGTGTGACGGGCTCAGGCCTGCCGGCGATCCTACACAGATGTTTTTCCATTCCACGTCCGAATGGAAAGCGACGGCTGATAAATCAGATGCGGTAATGACAGCTCATTTCCAGCAACGCAGTCGCCGTAATCAGAGGCAGTGAAACCATTCTGGAGAAACGCCCAGCTGAAAATGATTACGCTGGTCTCCCGTCTGAGGAAGGGCAACGTGACAGCGTGAAATAATGAACCTTTAAATTTGTCACTTACGATTGTTTACATTGTCTTTTGATGGGACTGCGTGGGACAACAGGTGGTAGATGACATAAGGTGTACTCCCTGACCTTGAGGAGAGGAGTGCGCCGAAAACGACTTATTACTCCACTAATTGCTAATCAAACCCAACGTTTATTTTCGTGACAGTGAGTGATACTGCTCCGTTCGCAAACACGGCACAGAAATTACCTCCACGCAGCAAACCGCTCTCGAGCAACGCAACCTGGGATCAACATGAATGATGAACGACCCAATTAAAACAACAGCTAACCTGCCTATTAAGATGAGCCGTCCAATATGGCGGAGTTAAGCTTCCATGAATGACTATTTTGGTTTAATAGGCTGGACCGCTGATAGGGGAGTGGATTCTCCTATCTGTGAAATACACGACCTGTTCATTTGACTCCCCCTCCTGCTGTTTCATTAGCTGCGTGTTTAAACAGAACTACAAATCAGGACGGCGGTGTGAACAAAGCCAGGCCGTGTAGCCCATTAATCGAGGTGCGTCGGGGAGCGCGGGCGAGTGTGGGTAGTGTAGTTCCTGACCTGAGGAGGCCTGGAGCAGGACCACCAGGCCTGTGGGCCGGTCCTCTGTGGAGGGCCCGCTCTGGCCACAGATCACACAGTCATACAGGACCTCAGACTCCATCGGCTCAGACGCTCCCAGGTCCATGGCGGCTTCAGTCTCAGGAGATTCTGACAGGAAGAGACAAAGGAAACACAGGTTTACTTTGCAGTCCGTACGAAGCAGTTCATCAACATGCAGCACTGTGCACACGTCTTAGGCAGCCAAGGTTTTTGACACGAATATTGTGTCTTCATTTATTTCTTTATAATTTTGTCTTCTGTATTTGTGGGGCAGTATAAAAGTGCAATGTTGAGAACAGTTCCGTATTTTCATTTCATTATTTCTTCATGTATTCTTGCTTTAGAATATTTGTAATGCACATGTTCTGCAGGTTCGGGTGTACTGTTGTCCAAAGCTGTATGAAGTTGGGGGGACAACCACATCGGAAGAGGAAGACGAGCTTGACAAACCATGTGTAAAGAAAATCAAGAAAAACTGAACCCCCCCCCCCCCCCCAAAGCATTAGGCGGTAATGTTGTGTGAAGCTCTCCTCCTCTGGGCAGGCTAAAACACTGAGGCGAGAAAGCTCCATTAGAGTGAGAGGATCGTGGTCACTCCAAGATACACTCGCTCTCAGGGAAATAACACCATGCTCAATTAGGTCGTTCTTCCCTGCTTCACACCAGCTTGATGACAAGCTGTGTTACAATGACGGCCCCCAGTCTGGCCTGGTCTGCTAGGAAAAAAAGGGGATTTTTCTAAATGGTCTAATAAAGAAAGGGTTCAAAGGCTAGCTATTAAAAGAAGTAAAAGAGTCCCTTTATCAGGACAAAATAAGGTCTCTTCCTGCTTCTGTCATGTTTCACGAGCACTCTGCCTTACATAGCCTTAGCTTTCCTCGAAAATCCCTCCCTATTCTGTGGTGCACAGAAAAGAATTATTTGGAGAGCCTGGCTGTATCAATATGTACTGTAGAAATGCAACTCAGTTCCCTGCTTACTGACACATCGCCAGAAATTAATGACTGATGTGAAATTAGTTTTAAATGTTAAAGACTGCGTTCTATGTGAGCAGTAAATATCGTGGCGAAATGTCAACCTGTGTTGGAATTGATTTATCGCTTTTTTTGGGGGACAAATGTGATCTCGAGAGAGAGGTGGTCATGTCCTGGGGGAAATGGAAACTGTTTGTGTTAGATGTCAACGCAAGAGCTTTAGCCTTGGGCTATCAGTGTACCCAGCCGCTCTGGGTAAGGTGTGTGTGTGTGTGTGTGTGTGTGTGTGTGTGTGTGTGTGTGTGCGTGTGTGTGTGAGGACGCACAGGGGACAAGGGCTCCACTGTTACTATAAGGGACTTGTGACATTCATGTTTTTCCGTCATCACACAGACGTGATGACGCCTGCAGTGAATCTAGACTTTGATTGCTTTTTGTCGACTGGTGTTTGGAGTCACAGGGAGTCTGAGGTGCCTTTATATGCCACACTGGCCGCACCGGAGGGTCTGTCTCATTTGTATAATATGAAATATTATTTCTGTATACACATTAACCTCAAAGTCATTGTCAAGCACTGAAGAAAAAAAAAAGCCAAGCCATTTCTGGTCAAAGCAGATGCTCACAACATCTGTTACTATACACGAGTCAAATCCATAAATGCTCTGAAACTATTATGGCATCCCAAATCCCATTTCTGGTATACGAGCATTCCAACAGGACTCCCTCAAGTGGCACATGACCTAACCTGCAAGCCACACTAGAAAACAACTCGAAAGGGGACATGAGCAGAAGCTAATGCATGAAACACAAGACCCTGTTTACAGCCTGATCTTGGCTTTGCCACAGAGCATTCAGCTCTGAAGCCAAAGAGCCCAGGAGAGATTCATGTTTGAACAGATGCTTCTGCAGTCGGACCAATCTGCCTTGTTAAAATTCCAGAGCAAATATTTATATCCCCTATGACCTTTGATTCAATCTGGGAAACAAATGTAGCTCGCCAAAAGACCTGGGCCCATCCTTTAAACTGATAAGATGGAAACACTAATGTAGAAAAAGCTTCAGCACGTCAGCTGGGACACGTGCTGACGGATGAGGCTACACACACACACACACACACACACACACACACACACACACACACACACACACACACACACACACACACACACACACACACACACACACACACACACACACACACACACACACACACACACACACACACACACACACACACACACACACACACACACACACACACACACACACACACACACACACACACACACACACACACACACACACACACACACACACACACACACACACACACACCGCTCTGCAGGGTCACACACACACACTGCTTTGCAGGGTGTGTTTGGGCCCCTACATTTCAGCTGCATCTTCCAGATCTGGAATATAGCAGATTTTACTGACTCAGCAGCCTGGAATATAATCTGTAAGTATAATTCTACCGGTAAGGGGGAGGGGGGGGGACTACATAACGCAGGGGCCAGGTGTCAATTCAGGCCTGGGACATTTCCTGCATGTCCTCCCCTCTCTCTCTCTCTCTTTCTGCATTCCTTTCTCTCTCTCTCTCTCTCTCTCTCTCTCTCTCTCCAACTGTCTCGATCAGTAAAGCTGAAAATAGGTTGAAATAAAAGTATCTGTAAGGGGCCGTTTCTGACTTCCAGGCTGGTGGAGGGTCTGTGAAGCCGGCAGGCTGGAGCCAGGGGGCGGCGAGGAGCATCGCCTGCCCTGCAGGCTGGAGCCAGGGGGCGGCGAGGAGCATCGCCTGCCCTGCAGGCTGGAGCCAGGGGGCGGCGAGGAGCATCGCCTGCCCTGCAGGCTGGAGCCAGGGGGCGGCGAGGAGCATCGCCTGCCCTGCAGGCTGGAGCCAGGGGGCGGCGAGGAGCATCGCCTGCCCTGCAGGCTGGAGCCAGGGGGCGGCGAGGAGCATCGCCTGCCCTGCAGGCTGGAGCCAGGGGGCGGCGAGGAGCATCGCCTGCCCTGCAGGCTGGAGCCAGGGGGCGGCGAGGAGCATCGCCTGCCCTGCAGGCTGGAGCCAGGGGGCGGCGAGGAGCATCGCCTGCCCTGCAGGCTGGAGCCAGGGGGCGGCGAGGAGCATCGCCTGCCCTGCAGGCTGGAGCCAGGGGGCGGCGAGGAGCATCGCCTGCCCTGCAGGCTGGAGCCAGGGGGCGGCGAGGAGCATCGCCTGCCCTGCAGGCTGGAGCCAGGGGGCGGCGAGGAGCATCGCCTGCCCTGCAGGCTGGAGCCAGGGGGCGGCGAGGAGCATCGCCTGCCCTGCAGGCTGGAGCCAGGGGGCGGAGTGGAGCATCGCCTGCCCTGCAGGCTGGAGCCAGGGGGCGGCGAGGAGCATCGCCTGCCCTGCAGGCTGGAGCCAGGGGGCGGCGAGGAGCATCGCCTGCCCTGCAGGCTGGAGCCAGGGGGCGGCGAGGAGCATCGCCTGCCCTGCAGGCTGGAGCCAGGGGGCGGAGTGGAGCATCGCCTGCCCTGCAGGCTGGAGCCAGGGGGCGGAGTGGAGCATCGCCTGCCCTGCTGGACGGCCACAGACGCAGGGCTAACTGGTACCCACCAGCCCCGGGCCTCACAGCAGCTCCGGATCACAGGGAACATTATTCATCCACTAACCACAGTGTGTCAGGGTGGCCCCTGGGAGCCCGGCCCCTCCATTAGTGCTGTGATCCGCTGTGCCCTCAGCCAGCACGGCCCCCCGGGGCCCCCGAGGAGCGCTGCCCTCTCAGGCCTCCTAACCAGCGGCCCCCAGGGACCGGGCCAGCTCAGGGCCGCTGTCACCTTGCCACACTCAGGCAGGGCACTGATGGCTATATTTGAGCCCACAGCTCCTCCTCTCCTTCAGGGACTCAGTAGAACAGGTGCACAGTGTCCTCAGAAGGACGTTCAGAATAGGGGGCCGTTTTAGCGGTAACATGGTTTTATAATCGAATCTAGTCTAAAACGTTTAAAACAATTCACCCAAAAGTAGCACACAAACGATCAAATAAATGTGTTTTATGTGTTCCTCCCGTGCTCTGAACAGCTAGCAGAAGAGGAAGCTCTGCTGCCTGGGATATGAGTGATACCGCTGGACTGCTGGAGCCTGTTCTTACCCACGTCCATGGCCGTCTCCATGAAGCTCTTCTGCCTGGAGGCAAACTCAGCCAGCAGCTTCTGCTGCCTCTCCCGGGCTCGCTGGCGCCTGGAAGGGAAACACACGGCCACGTTAAGACAGGCCCGCGTTAAGACAGGCCCGCGTTAAGACACGCCCGCGTTAAGACAGGCCCGCGTTAAGACACGCCCACGTTAAGACACGCCCGCGTTAAGACAGGCCCGCGTTAAGACACGCCCGCGTTAAGACACGCCCGCGTTAAGACGTGCCCGACGGCCCACCCCCGAATGAACGCTCTGGAGGACACCGTCGCCGCATGACCACGGCATCATGCTTATCCACGGGGAGATCATCGCCATAGCAACAGCTTCCTTGGGAAGTGTCTCTATAGTGTACTGTATTTAGAGGGTTTAACAGAAAAGTCTCAGTGAAAATCCCCCTCCCCCCCCCTCCCAGGGCTACAGGTACACTAGCTGACACACAAAACAAGCATCCCACAACTTCCACAAGGTTACATGTGGTTGTTAGCTAGCCGTTGCTAACAGCTGAAACAGCAGCCGGTGCAGGCTGGAGGGGCGCGGGGCCGACGGGAAAATAGAGACCCTTAATAACAAGACGTAAACAAACCCTGACAGGAGGGCCACAGCCCAGCGCTTACACCCTGACAGTCCTGGGGGCGGGGGGCGAGGCGGGGGCTGGCGGCGCGCCCAGTTGGCCGTGAGAAAGGGGCGGCACCCCCCCCCCCCCCCCAGTTCTTTAACTGCTATTCGTTGGCTGTGGGCGGTTGCCGTGGTAACGGCGGCAGTGCTCACGCACGGGAAGGATGCCACCTTTGTCTTTGTCGGCAGGTCGAGTCAACCTCAAAAATAGGTCATCATGGAGCGCTCATAGCCCATTCCATCATCGTTAGAGGGGGGAGGAGACAGAGGGGGGCTGGTGGAGGCGGGGGGGGGGGGAGAGGAACCACCAAATCACATCGGATTCATCTTCATTGCGAAAACTGACAATCTCCAGTCTGCAGGAGAGCGCTGGTTTGATGCTGAATTCAAAAGGTACGGGCTTGGAGCCATAGTTGTACCAGCTACATCAGGAGAGATATGGGCCAAAGGCCCACCCTTCTTTTACTCTCAAGCCGGGTTTCTGTTAATCACAACCTCTGGGGTCATTTCAGTTGTATCCTTTATTGCACTAAAAGGATCTCTCTGACAGCTTTCATCTGATCTACAAGTCATATCCGCCCAGCACGGCACTTACACCACTTTGGCTCTAAGCCCTTACAATCTACCCTTCTCTGAAGGAGCCCTCGGACAAGAATGGATTCAATGAATAAATATCACGTTGTGGCAATTAATATAAGCTAATAGGAGATCACGACTCCTAATGGCTGTGTTTAGGTGCGGTCTAATGATTGATAAACAGATCCTGGTCTTAAGGGAGGTTGTGACAGTACTTCCTGCAGGCCGAGCCCCTCACCTCTCCTCCTTGTCCATGGTCTTCTTGTCGGAGGGGCTGTTCTTCTTCGGTGGTACCGGAGGACACACCTTCCCGCAGATCTCCTGGATGCAGCGCCGGCTCTGGCGGCTGCGCGTGGCCGCCTTGGTGAGGATGCGCTCGATGGCGGTGATGCCGTCCCCGTGGGCGTGGCGCCCCGTGTCCATGTCCTCCAGCCAGGTGGCGGACAGCGCGCTCTGCTTGGCCGACAGCTTCTGGTGCAGCTTGACGAGCAGGGACACCATGCTCTCACGGATCTCCAGGATCTCCGTGACCAGCTGGGGGGGCGTGCCGGGCGGGACCCAGCGGGTGGACGAGCTCTTGGGCCGGGCCGACTGGCTGGCCTCGGTGCTGCTGCGGTTGATGATCTCCTGGAACTTCCTCCTGCGCTCCGCCACCAGGCTGAAGACCTGCGCCTCCCGCAGGTTCTGCACGACGGACACACACACACACACACACACACACAGAGAGAGAGGTTATGTCAGGGCAGATCCAGGACCACGCTTCCCATCATCCCCCGGGGCGCTAGGAGGTCAGGCCGAACACCTGCGCCTCCCGCAGGTTCTGCACGCCAACGACACACGGCACAGGAAGTGATGTCACACGGGGCAGGTCCAGGACCATGCGGAGGACACCATGCACATCTCCAAATCATCTCACAAACCATGGCTGTTTAGTAGACACAGAGATGGAGGGAGCAAGGAGGAATTGCTCCAGTCATCATCTTTCCTTCTTGTTCCCCCCATCCTAATCTGAACCCCGTCTCTAAACAAGAGCCTGGACAGGCTAGTGGGTCCGACACACACACACACACACACACACACACACACACACACACACACACACACACACACACACACACACACACACACACACACACACACACACACACACACACACACACACACACACACACACACACACACACACACACACACACACACACACACTCTCTCTCTAGTGAAATTACAACTTCACTGACAGCCCATCCAGCCCTGATGCATCCCGACTCTGACGATAATAATATGCCAGTCCTTCAGTTTTAGACAGGCACGGCACACATATCAAAGTCAAATTAAATTCCCATTATACAAATCCAGCTGACTTCTCAAGTACCTGTCCTGAGAGTGCTGGCTCATGCTCATGGGGAACATTTCAAATCATCCTGCCCAAACCCAAGACAAGTCTTTGAAGGATGGCAGTGACCTGACCCAGCCTGGGAACCAGGCCGCTGTTAAATAAACATACATCATACAGCCCAGTCATGGCTCCATCCATCACACTGACATGCAGTTAAAAAGCATTTACCCAGGCTCACATTATACACTGAATTAGTTTCAGCCGTTGAGAGGGGGGGGGGGGGGGGCGAGGGCCCATCAGAGCACAGCAGTGTACACAACACAACACACACGCACCATGGGAGACTTTCACCGTCGTATCAATATAGCGACAATTATATAGTAAAACACACGGGCATATAAACACACACACAGGGGAAAAGGAAAACAAAGGTTTGGAGAGGCCGATGCGACCAGAACAGCACACCACCACCAGAGTCTGTGAACACAGACCATGTCTGGTTAGAGGACAGGAGACAGCACACTGAGATGCAAGAGGCTACCTCTCTCCAGTTCCCTGTCAGCCGTCTGGAGTTCTGTGGGACGAAAAGCAACCAAAACGATATGCACGGGAAGACTACTTCTAGAACATACAACCACCTTACGTCTCAAATTCCCTCGTCTTCACAGAGGTGACAGGCTGAGCACTGCTCCTGCCACCAGCACATTACAGGCTGTTTTCTCAGACACAGATTAAGCCTTAGTCTAGGACTAAAACATCGAATTCAATAGAAAACTGCATTGAGCTTGTTTGTTTAGTCCTAGACCAGGTTTCGCGTCTGCGAAACCAGCCCTACATGTTGTAACCTCCATGTAGAGATACGTAGCGGTTTCTACAGTTTCCCCCTGTGTCCCAGGACTCCAGTTCCCCCCTGTGTTCCAGGACTCCAGTTCCCCCCTGTGTTCCAGGACTCCAGTTCCCCCCTGTGTCCCAGGACTCCAGTTCCCCCCTGTGTCCCAGGACTCCAGTTCCCCCTATGTCCCAGGACTCCAGTTCCCCCCTGTGTCCCAGGACTCCAGTTCCCCCCTGTGTCCCAGGACTCCAGTTCCCCCTGTGTCCCAGGACTCCAGTGCAGAGCGTACCTGGCTGAAGGTGGAGGCCTCTGCGCTGGTGCTGGGAGGGGGCTCCTTCTTCACCTCCGGGGCCGTCTCGGGCACCCGCACCCTCACGAAGTTGATGACGTGGTGAAGGTTGGTCAGCAGGTTGGTGCCGGGGAACCAGCTGTCGTGGCAGTGCTCCTCGATGCAAGGCTCCTGCAGCACACACACACACACACACACACACAGCACGCACACACACACACACACAGGACGTCACCCGACAGGAACTACACCGGGAATAATGACACTTCAAAAATTTTTGGCTTAAATAAGTAAATAAAACTGCGATAAAAAAAACTGGGGATTTCTTGAAATATGATGTGATATTTAGGCCTTTTAATACATTTTCTTAAATCTAATAATCCTTTACTTTGACACAAGATGATCCATCTTTACCAAATAATACAGCATCTTAAAAACCTTTTGAAATGTCAAAAAAGCTTGCTTTATCTGAGATATGACTGCAAACAAGATTTCAAACCTCTTCAATTAACAAGATATTCAAGACGCATTGTCTAAAAACAAGTCCGTATATCTCACTGAAATGTTACTTATCGACAAATATACTTGATGAGATTTGGATGTTTCGCAGTGAACATGCTTCAGTCGAGCCGCAAACCCGACCACGACACCACACAACATCGGGGACGCATAAGAGAGATGATATATGTGGAACATCCTGACGAATCTTTACATAGCAGACCCAGGGAAATGAAACACTGCTAACCAAACCCAACAGCCAAACCCCCCCTAATGTCCCAGAGTTCACCTCCTCCTCCTTGTCCTCCTGCACCATGTTGTCCAGGCCCAGCTCGATGAGGTACAGCACCATGCACAGGACGTGCTCCGACATGTTCTGGTGGTCCATCCAGATCTAAACCCCAACCAGACAAGTGATTAGAGACCGGCTGACTGCCTGGCTGGCTGCACAGTAGGACGGGAGGAGAGGCGGGTGTTTAGACGGCTCACCTTGTAGAGCAGGGTGAAGATGACAATGTGAAGGGTTTTGCAGTGCAGCAGTCTGGCCAGGCCTTTGTAGCACGGATGCAGAGGGGTCCTCTCCTTGTAGGGCGGCCACGGGTTCCCTGTGTGCATCCCTGACTGCTTCAGACTGGAAAGAACACACAACCCATTCCATATGGTCAATTCATCAGACGCGGGCCACGTATATCCGCGCGACGCTGGCCCGATGATTAGGGTGACGCTGAATACTCTGGAGAGCGAGCGTCTGCACAGCAGAGCAGGCCGCGCTCTGGACAGACTCTCACTCTATTAGCGATGAAAGGAACGTGCTTACATCAAAACGGGGCCGGCCTGACAGGCAATCCATCACATTCAAACAGTGTGAACAAGTAACACAAGGCTGATATCACAGACTGCACGAGGAGGGGGGGGGGTGGGGTGGGCGCGCAACTTCACGATGTTTCAAGGAGAAACGTGCTTGTGTGTCGAGCTAAAGCTTCGTCAATGTCAGAGCGATCCAGGGCGTTTCACTTCCCAGAACAAGGGTGTTTCTAACACAGGCCATACGGGATGAAACGGCGACGTTATTTCGGTTGAGTTGAAGATAACGTATTAAAGAGAAACAGAGAATCCATTAAGCAAGTAATCTCCCACCACCAGTGAACTGCCATTTCACAGAGACAAGAGCAAGCAGGGGTGGGATCTCTCGGTTCTGCCCAGCATGCCCACTTATCCCAGAGATCTTCAGGAAATTAACCTCACTTGCTATCTCCTTCACCCCAACAGACAAGTTTGTCTTCTCTGGCTTCTAAACTACATCTTACAAGGAAGGATTTCCTCAATTCTATTACACTCTGGCTTGATTTATAGATTTTGTCCTCGACAGCCAACTAATTGGAACCAACATATGGGGCCAACCCTTCTTATCCCGGAGCGGGGGGGGGGGGGGGGGGGGGCAAGCTGGAGGGAACAGCCACCCTGAGCCTCAGGACCAGAGTGTGTGGGGGGGGGGGGCGATCAGGAGGGAACAGCCACCCTGAGCCTCAGGACCAGAGTGGAGGGGGGGGGGGGGGCGATCAGGAGGGAACAGCCACCCTGAGCCTCAGGACCAGAGTGGAGGGGGGGGGGCGATCAGGAGGGAACAGCCACCCTGAGCCTCAGGACCAGAGTGGAGGGGGGGGGGGGCGATCAGGAGGGAACAGCCACTATGAGCCTCAGGACCAGAGTGTGGGGGGGGGCGATCAGGAGGGAACAGCCACCCTGAGCCTCAGGACCAGAGTGGAGGGGGGGGGGCAATCAGGAGGGAACAGCCACCCTGAGCCTCAGGACCAGAGTGTGGGGGGGGGGGGGGGGCGATCAGGAGGGAACAGCCACCCTGAGCCACACACACACACAGTCAAGTTAGACGGAACAGGAACAGAGAGTTCAATCCTGATGAAGACCATTCATGTGTTTCCTGTGAATCAGTCTGTGAATGTGTCCTGGCCCTGCAACGCGGCACCCATTTTCAAGAAGAAGATTCACACAAAAAAAAAAATTGGTGTTCACTTACAATGCAGAGTATCTGTCCATGGCAGACTGGACATCACGCCGGTACACGGTTCTGAGGATCACCATGATGGGGTCAAACTCCTTCTCCCACACCTCCGCTGGCAGGGGGGAAAACACACATCTGTTTAGTAACCCCGGCTGATAAGTTGCAACAACGAAAAGATATTCCTCCAGTTCAAAACGTGGCGTTAGGCTGCCCCCAAGTGGCACGTGTAGCACACAAGCTCAAGTCGCCCACACACACGTCCTCCCACACTTACCCTATGACACCAGCAGTTTGCTGCCTCCTACAACCAATTGTGTGCAAGTCAAATATTCTCAACGCTTCAACACATCTCTATCCCACGCCGGCCCACAGAACAATCACATCATCTCCGCCTGAGCCACAGCAACCGTGGAACAATACCACGGCAACCGTGGAACAATACCACGGCGCCGTCTTTATAATTAGAACCCATTTGAGACTGGACCGAGGCCAGATGGGGGCGACCTCTTGTACGCTTCAATCTGCTTCAGAATCACAGGGCTGATATGAGGAGGACGAAAGCTAATGAGGCAGATCCTTCTCTGCTATCACAGAGAGACCATTTCTCATAACAGCCACAGACTTACCCGGGGGTCTGGGGCCAAGGCAATACCCTATGTTGGGTAACAGAGAGAGACTAAGGGTTCATAGGACAGGACTACTTCCAAACATGAGCACAGCAGGGAGTATTCCAGAGACACCACAGGTGTGCTGGAGTTCTGTGAGCTGTGCAGCTCTAGAAGACCAGTATTGGCCCTTGTGCCACAGCCCACTGTACAGCAGAGATGCCCTCTTCAGACAGAGGAGGGCAGTAGTTCTGTCCGACATCAAGGTGCTTCACCTGTTGATCTGTTACGAGGTTAAGGACAGCTAGCGCACGTCACCAGCAATGTTCCCTCTAAATGTTTTCCCCGCACTGAGCAAATAGAAATGTGTCTATTTGGCCCTAATCAGGCCCTGTCTGTCAGCGTGCGGAGGGGCTGTAGGGGGGCTGGACTTGGTACCTTTAGGCGTGTACATGCCCTGCTGCATGGAACCCCCCGGTTCAAACACGGGGGCTTTGAAGTCCGCCACGGCCGACAGCATGTCCTCGAAGCTGCAGCTGCCGGGTACGATCCCACTCTTGGGGTTGGGATTCTCAGGAATCTGCAAGCGTACTTAAGGAGAAGCGCGGGAATTTCTCATCGGGGATGAATGAAGTTGTATCTAATCGAATGTACGGTAAACCTACTCATAATTAGCACACACACGTATGTATGTTTGGCCTTAATATACATCTCCCACATTTATACATGATATAATGGTTTGTATACACACACACACATTCATGAATGATGTGTCTGCATGGGGGCAGGATGTGCTGTAAGTGAATGAGACCGTGTTCCTTTGCGACAGGAAGCGGTGGAGGATACGAGGTCGAGCAGGGAACTGTGGGTGCGGTCGTTCATACACAGCTGAGAGACCATCTCTGCCCGGAGGATCTCATCATCTCCCATGCCTGTGAAGAAGAGAGGCCCAGTCATCACACACACCAGCGCCCCAGTCATCACACACACACACCAGCGTCCCAGTCATCACACACACACACCAGCGTCCCAGTCAGGACACACACACCAGCGCCCCAGTCATCACACACACACACACCAGAGTCCCAGTCAGGACAGACACACCAGCACCCCAGTCATCACACACACACACACCAGCGCCCCAGTCATCACACACACCAGCGCCCCAGTCATCACACACACACACACCAGAGTCCCAGTCAGGACAGACACACCAGCACCCCAGTCATCACACACACCAGCGCCCCAGTCATCACACACACCAGCGTCCCAGTCAGGACACACACACCAGCGCCCCAGTCATCACACACACACACACCAGAGTCCCAGTCAGGACAGACACACCAGCACCCCAGTCATCACACACACCAGCGCCCCAGTCATCACACACACCAGCACCCCAGTCATCACACACACCAGCGCCCCAGTCATCACACACACCAGCGCCCCAGTCAGGACAGACACACCAGCACCCCAGTCAGGACAGACACACCAGCACCCCAGTCATCACACACACACACACCAGAGTCCCAGTCAGGACAGACACACCAGCGCCCCAGTCAGGACAGACACACCAGCACCCCAGTCATCACACACACACACACCAGCGCCCCAGTCAGGACAGACACACACACACAGCAGCTTAGAAGGGAATCACCAAGCCGCTGGGTGATGTGGCTTTGTCCCCAATGTGATTTCATTCACGCCCACCCCGCCGAGTCACTCCTGTGAAAACACTCTGTTCTCTAACAGAGAGATGCTTCTAGAACGTACCGAGGTGGATGCGGAGACTGGATAGGATAACCAGGAAGGTCAGAGCCCCCTCCAGCATGGGTCTCTCCTGCTCCGAGTCCAGAACAGCGTTCTGATGCTGAGACGCCATGGTGAGCAGGTCGACCACCTTGAACCTGAGGACGGGGGAGGAGCCAGGCTTCAGACACGGCCTTTATGTTAGGTTACACTAAGGGGGAGGAGCCAGGCTTCAGACACGGCCTTTATGTTAGGTTACACTAAGGGGGAGGAGCCAGGCTTCAGACACGGCCTTTATGTTAGGTTACACTAAGGGGGAGGAGCCAGGCTTCAGACACGGCCTTTATGTTAGGTTACACTAAGGGGGAGGAGCCAGGCTTCAGACACGGCCTTTATGTTAGGTTACACTAAGGGGGAGGAGCCAGGCTTCAGACACGGCCTTTATGTTAGGTTACACTAAGGGGGAGGAGCCAGGCTTCAGACACGGCCTTTATGTTAGGTTACACTAAGGGGGAGGAGCCAGGCTTCAGACACGGCCTTTATGTTAGGTTACACTAAGGGGGAGGAGCCAGGCTTCAGACACGGCCTTTATGTTAGGTTACACTAAGGGGGAGGAGCCAGGCTTCAGACACGGCCTTATGTTAGGTTACACTAAGGGGGAGGAGCCAGGCTTCAGACACGGCCTTATGTTAGGTTACACTAAGGGGGAGGAGCCAGGCTTCAGACACGGCCTTATGTTAGGTTACACTTTTCAAGATTGAGTAAATAGAAAAGTGGTACCTCTCGAATACAGAGGAGATGAAGTAGTCTGGATCGAGTCTTGATGCACAAACCTGGAAATAAAAGACATTTAATTGTGCTACATTACTACAATACTGACAATCGGAAAACGAGGCAGGTTGAATAAATAAATAAATAGAAATCTTCAACCTTTAAAATATAAAACCTTTTACTCCTCTGGAAAGCATCCTTGGGTGTGTGAAAGACGCAGTAGAAATGTGAACCTCCTCATTATTACGATGAAGTATAGTACACTGCTTTAGTCTCCGTGAGAGGGTGGTGTGTCTAGACCTACCTGGAGCAGGTAGATGTCTGGGTCGATCATGGAGTTGCAGAAATGAGACTGGACGTAGGTCATGGCCTGTCCTTTAATCTGCAGGCCGTTCCTCACCCACATGTTGCTGTGGACCTCAGACAGGCTCGCCTAGGGGGGGGGGGAAACAACACGCTGTCAAGCTCCATCTCTAACAGGGGAACTGACACTGGACAGGGCACTGAAGCCTCCAGCGCTGCACCTGGATCTGAAGAGGATGGACCATGATCTTCATCAGCATCTCCTGGTCTGGGAGAAGGCTATCCAGGTCCAGGCCCTGGCACTTCACTGCCTGCGGGGCACAAGAACCACATAACACGCGTGTCAACATGACACGTTTAGGTCAGGCGTGTCATATGTGTGATAGCATGTCGTGTATTCAGAGCCAGGTTATCGCACGGTGATACTGTTCCTAGTGAGGGTCATTTCATCAGACTTGCCTTGCTGAGGAACATGGCATAGTAGCGGTGCAGTGGAAGGTGAAAGGTCACCTGGTTTGGAGCCGGCTGGAGAGAGAGAGACGACAGGTCAGAGGAGAAGGAGGAGGATAAGGAGAAGAGGAGGAGGAGGAGGAGGAGGGCTGTTTGTCAACACAGATGCAGACACAGTGTTTCCTAAAATGGGCTCCATCTCAGACCTACCTCATCCACAAAGCCGATGGCATCTAACCAGATCTGCAGGGTCTCCAAGCAGTAGCGCACCACTGTTTTAGTGTATTCCTGCGTCTCCTGCACACACACACGTGAACCCAACGTTAGGAAGTCATCAAAACAATCCGACAACACAGAACAAGAGCCCACGGGGTTGATAAGCAGAGCGCTGTTGTCCACGTGGTATTTGTATACATGACGTGGACGTGAGCACACCAGCTCAATGTGAGGAGAGAAAGGGATTAGACTTACTTTGACTTTGCAGTGTGTTAACAAGCCCCACATGGGCTGTGCACAGGCCTCCAATTCAGCTGCGAAGGCTGCATAGTACGTCTGGGACTCAAACTCCACGTGCTCATTCAACTCCCGCTTATTCAAGTTCATACCTAGAGGGAACAGGAGGGGTTCAGGGCTCGCCACTGCATTCAGGAAGAGTTCTGGTTGCTAGGTTTTTTATTTACGCGAGCTACCTCGGAATCTCAAACTAAGAAATGTGCAAACCTGTTCACCGTGTTTCTTGAAAGCCAGATCAAATCTGTCATGAGAGGATCCCTTGTAAGCAAGGGAAGTGCTAACAGCACATCGCTAACAGCACATACAGTGACATAGTGGCACTCTGCACCGAGCCTGAGTAAGGGGACACTCGGGTTCACAGTGTTTGAGGTTGAGAGCAATTTTTAGAGCCGTGGTTTGACTACACATGACGGTGTGCAACACACACTGCTCATACAGAGACAGCCAGTCACGTCTGATTCATCTCTATTAGTGTCACTGTTGGTGTCATACGGCAAGTTCCAAATCACAGTGAAAAACTGTGTGCCAAATATGGATTTTGCAGGAGGAAGACAAAAATAAATCCATTCCACAAGCAAACAGTTTGGCTACTATTAAAATGAATAACAATGTGATGCAATATTGGAGGTTTAGATTCAGACGTCGTCTCCTACAGCCATGACTTGCACTTCTTTATCAGCGACATTATCAATAGTGATACAGAATCACTGAAGTTGTATCATATCAATTACATTGGTGCCCATAACTGTTATAATCTGCTAACAATGAATCATTTTCAAGACATGACTCATCTTGAACACAGCGGTAGCACCCAACAACAATTCCTGAATAACAGGTATGGTGGTTAGGTGTTAGCAATGCTAGTTAGAAAGGGTTAATCACCGTCATATCGAAAACAATATGTCTACCAAAGCTATGTCAATTCAGACACTTAATTTAATAAGGATTTCAATTTACCTTGAAAAAAGGACACGAATGTCATCCACAGCATGAGCAGGGAATGGTCTTCCAGGAACTTCTTTGCTACACTTTGGTGTGAGAGAATATTGATGAAGTCGCTAACTAAAGGCCAGTAGGTGTTGTTCTTCAGCAGAGCCTCTCCACAGTTCACCACCACGTGGCGACTGTTCTCTTCATCTGAGAGAGAGAGAGAGAGAGAGAGAGAGAGAGAGAGAGAGACAGAGAGAGAGACACAGAGAGAGAAAGACAGAGAGAGAGACACAGAGACAGAGACAGAGAGAGAGACAGAGACAGAGACAGAGAGACACAGAGACAGAGAGAGATTGAGAGAGACAGAGACAGAGAGAGCAATGGGCAACAGGACAGAATCATAAGATGACATCAAACTAGATTTCTATCAATATTCAGTGTTTCTCTAGCAAACAAAACCAACACACTCTCCTTTAACAGACAAATCCCACAACGACAACCTTGATTTATGTCACAATATTCTCAGATAAACAAAACCATTAACAGCCTCATCCCACATGTGAAATCCTGAAAACCTACTGGCCGTTCCAACACAGCTCACCTTGAAGTTCACTTTTGATAAGGCAACTCTCCATCATGTACAGGAGCACAGTGACCATGATGTCCAGCAGCTGGCACTCCTCAGTCACGTGACGCGCCAGCTCCTCGTTACTGAACAGCTGGACACTGATATGGACGATCCGATTGGACATGGTGTCGGACTCATGGCTCTTCATCAGTGTTTTCATAATGAATGCGTAATGTTGAACAAATGTTTTCGTAAAGGTGATCTAAAAAGACAAAAGAATGGGGGTAATGTGACCAAGACACCACTAGAAACAAGGGTTCCACCCTCCGCAAAATGTGGTTGCTTAAGAAATAATTTACAGATGTCAGTAAAAGATAGCATGTGATGAGTTGATGTTATCTAAACATTAATTCATTCATTCCAGGATTGTTCCACAATACTGAGGTCAAACATATTACAATACTGACAATCAGAAAATTAGGCGGGTAAAAATAAAATAAAAAATAATTTAAATCTTCATCCTTTAAAAAAATGTAACCTACCTTGTAGTCTTGATCTGGCAGCATGTTAAGTAGGAAGGTAACCATCTTCTGTGGAAACTCATACTTAATTGTCCAAAACAGTAACTCCTCCAAAAAGCATTTGTGTTTTAGAGAGTCCATTATGGATGGATCTTTGGACAACAACGAAAAACATATTAGTACAACGACTCACTAAAACTACCAGTGAAAGTCTATGGCGGCAGCCAAGCCTACCTTTGGTGGTACTGCTGAGTTTTACCCTCTTCCTCTGACCAACACACTGCCCGCCATCTTGATCCTCCTTTCAACAGACAAACTCATCAGCAACTAAACTGCTGGAAATACATCTAGGGCAGCCACATGACCCATTACTCTACTGCTTTTACATTTGGAGAAATGTTCAACTAAGAAAAAATGCTTGTGTACAGTACGCATACCTCTTTATTTGAGTCATCGGGGCTAGCTGGTGCTGTGGCCCCTATGAGGGGAAGAAACAGGTACAACATTTAGCCCCTCAATCCCATATCAAATCCAATAACGAGGCCCTGTTCTCACAGAACCATACTGATCATGTCTGCCCTCGTGTGTTAAGACTGGAGAGACACTACGGTACCTAGGAGCCCCAGAGCCCCGGCCGTGGCCCCGGCCTCGGCCCCAGCCCCGGCCTCGGCTCCTGGGGGAGGTTCTGCTGCCCCAGCCTGGGCCCCGGCCCCGGCCCCAGCCCCAGCCTTCTCCTCTGAAGACACCAGGCCTGAGTTCTTCAGTGCAGACAGGTACTTCTCATAGTTATTTTTAGCATAAACATTCTCTTCTTGACCTTAAAAGAACAGGAAAAGAAACTTGCTGGGTATTTGTTTAACCAACAGACAGACTTAACAACCTTAAGAATAATGGCCAGTCATCACATGGACATTAAACAGGACCTGTTGTACACAAAAACTGTAGCAAGTCCTACAACGAACAGTGGTACAGTATCCTGTGCCAATCACAGGTGTAAATGTTAAATGCGTACCCATGCTCAAGTCCTTGAATGTTTGCTGATTGGTTAAGATCTTTGTCAACACCGTCCTCATGGCCCCACCCATCTTCGTCAGGTCTTCCAGGAAGGAGATCTGTGGCTCCAGCTGCTGTAAGACCTTCTGCAGATCCCTCTCCGCTGATGTGTCTGCAACAGCAGGATAAGAGATACGATGTAGGGACTCTGACGTGGTAAACAAACAGGGTGACCTCAAAGAAACCAAGTTACGCAAACCACATCTCAACAACCAAACAGCTTTCCTGTATGACTGCTGCACGTTGCTGGGTGACAGGGGCTTACAAACATCCTGTGGAGGTTAGTTGTTGAACAGTCATTCAGTCACCTGGTTCGGTGTATCCATCCCGTAGGTACTGTAGGATACATATGATGAACCTGGGAAGGACAGTCTCTGACATGAGAAGTAAGTCTCGTGGCACTGACGGAACATTCTCTCCTGTTCTTAACCGATGCCTTCTGCAAAACCTGCCAGGACACAGCACACAGGACCCCCATATGTCAGTTCAAACCAACACTTTAAAATTCTGTTAAGATAGAGCATTTAAAATCTCGTGAAAAAAAACATATGCATACATTGGATTGCTATGAGGTCCAGGCCAATATCTGTGATCAGACTACTGAAGGGGTAACTCCCACATAATACATTTGGTGCGTTGTATAGTTAAGACTGATCTGTTAGACCGGAGCGTGCTTCCAACCCCTACGTGCCTACGAGCTCTAAGCAATAATTGTGGTCAATCATGGTATAAGCCACCTGACCTCAGCATTTGTTTAACGTTAAACCCAACAACTGCAATCATGCACATATTGACTGTAATATGCATTAACAACTAAAGTTTTTGTTTGTGTATGAATACCTAGATAAAAAGATTGCTAGCCTTGCTAATTACTGCGGATAGGCTAACTGGCTAGCTAGCCAGGAACTGTCAAACGGTACTGTTCTGTTTCAGGGCTTGTAAATAACTCACACGTTAGCTAAACAGGTTGACACATGCTCCCATCTATGCCAACTTACGTTACAAGAACGCTGTAAGAAGTTTGTGGCTTATTACTTAGCTTGTTGTATTGTTATTAGGTAAGTTAGCTTAGCTAGAAGCCTAGCTAGCTAGCACTGAGGACTTACCCACTTTCTCGCATGACATTACTGTCTCCACAGTCACAGGCCCCACCAGCCTGGCTTCTGAACATATTGAAATCATGGCCCGTATGATCACCGTTGTTAAAGCATTCAGCGCAGAGTGACATGCACGGTGATATGCCACAGGTCCGACAGCGATATGCCACAAAATTGGCTGTCCAAACCAAGCCACAGAGAGTAGCGTTGTCATAGGACCGGACCGTTTTGCAGAACTCTTCGAACCCTTCTCCTCCTGCTATTAGACATTTACACCAGTCCAGAGCCTCTGTGTCGGCCGCTGGTTTTTCAGGATTAAGAACACAATCAAGTAGCTCTTGAAGCTGTCGGACACCAGAGCTATTGTCAGTCCGATTAAGGTCTGCCTTTAAATGGGCAGCAGTAGCTTTCTTGTCCCGGCGTAGCAGCGACGCCGCCATCATGCACTCTTGCTTATTGTCCACAAATTTATTTTTGTTGTCTTGTTGCTACGTTCTCGGGGATTCTCGCGATACCTGTCAAAGCGATTGTTACAGACTTCCAAGTTCGGGGTTCAGAGTATCAGTGGTTCAGATGTCTTCAGCTTGACTTCCATGGTCTGTGATTTGCTGCATTGTCTTGAATCTAACGACACGAAATGAAGTGATGTGAAAAATGTCAAACTACATATCACTCTCACCACACATACGCGCATACACGTACACTCTTTCTCAGCAATGGCCATGAGACTTTATGCTTTACGTTGTCTATTTTTAGTCAAATCCATTTTGATATAATTCATTAAAATGATTTAGTGAACAGGTTGTTAGTTTGTTGGAACAGGAGCAAGTAGTATACTTCTATACCGCTAGTAAGTAAAGAGTAATAGCTTTGTCTTGGTCAATAACCATGGACTTACTTAAGGATATGTTTAGAATTATATCAAAGAAATCCATTAAATCAACACCGATCAGTCCCACCGGTGTTCTGCCCCCAGATGCACCCCCGCCCTGAAAAGCACCCCCTTGCGGGAGCATGCGGACAACACTGGGAACACAGGGGAACAGATTTCCCTGGAGGCCTAAGGAAAGTGGTTCCCCCCTGTATATTACAGTCTGGACATTTATAAAGCAATACAGTGATGCTGGTATGTTATTGTGATCATTATGTATAACAAGTTTCATCTATACACCAGTCTTTTAATGCCAATACATGTGTATGTACAGGTTTGACAGGTCTGAAAACAGAATGGTCCATGGTAGGTGGGGGATGAATCTTTTTTCATTTATTTATTTTGATATATAGAGGTTTTAGTACTTGTCTTTTATAGGCTATACTTATGTGAACCTTTGGTCCGGTTTCAGGACAGCTGATATTCTGGTTCAGAAGGCTATTAGTTTTCAACTTGCTCAGGCTAACTGCATTAACCCTTGTGCTGCCTTCATTGTGACCCACCGTTGTATTGCCATAACTGATACCTGATACAAAAATAAAGTGAAGCATTTTCTTTTAACCTTCGTGATGTCTCGGGGTCATGTGACCCCCGCCGTGTTGGTGCAACTTTTCCCAATAGCATGTGCCTGTAGAGACTGAGAGCTGCAGTTTCAGGACCGCAGTTCTAGGACCCTAGATTTATCAGACAGCGCCACCTAGTGAATTGGATGACAAAATATACTATTGAGTGTCACAAGATAGGCGATTTGAATGGTTTAAGAAAGGCAACAATCAAGGAAAACTCTGGGGACACGGTTATCCAATTTGCTAGGTGGCGCTGTCAGATAAAACTAGGGTCCTAGAACTGCGATCCTGAAACTGCAGCTCTCCGGCTCTGCAGGCACATGCTACTCACTTTTCCTAATACAATGTAATAACATGATCTTCATCAGTTATTTTGATTTTCATCACTTGTTTGTATTTTTCTTAAATTTGAAATATGTGGGTTTTTTGGAAATGTAACTTGATGTAAACAAAAAAATTAACATATTTCACATTTAAGAAAAATACAAACAAGTGATGAAAATCGAAATAACTGATGAAGATCAGGGGGGTGTTCCATCAACGTCGCTAACGCAAGTCGCGCTAACACGAATAAGTCTCACTTGGGTAAAAGTCAATTTAGACTTAAGCCTCAAGCCGTTCCACTAACGTTCCGTTCCATTAACAGGCAACGCTAATTCAAGCTAGACTTCAATAAGCTTAGACTGTGCAGCCCAGATCAGGCGATCGTCGAAAAGAGGAGTTATGTCGCAAAAAGTATAGCGTAAAGCAGCAGAGGTGTGTTGTTTCAGCAGCGTAAATTGATTTTTTGATTTTTTTTGTCCCCAAAAAGGGCAATGTTGCCGCAATTAACATGACAAGGGAGACAACTTGTCAAACCATTACGACCGTTAAAATGCGTAAATTGTAGACCTACCAAATCTACTTAACATATATATATATATGCATTTAGGCCTACTGATAATTAGCGTAATTTGATGAGCTGTCTGAAACCGTTCTGACAGGCTAGCCTATGGTCGATATTCTCAACAGGAGATTGAGAATAATAGCCCAAAAAAGAACGTGGCAGCAATTGAAAATTGTAGGATAAAATTCAAAACACTGAAGAAGGCCATGGTTAATTGCACTTGATGTGGGCTAATAATGTTTTTGTCTTCACATCTTGAACAAAATCAAAAATTACTTCAAAATAACTTTGCCACACACATTTATTAACTGATAGGCTAAATGCTGAGCTTTAAGATAAAAGGGAAAGATAACCATGACTTAAATGGGGATTCACTGAAATGACTAGTATTGCACAGATCCAGGACTGACTTTTTAGATCAGAAGGTGACCCAAACTGCACACTTTGTTTGGCAGAACAGTCATTTAAAATTGCTCAGCATGACTATCATTATTATATTACGAGTATTTCCAATTAACATAGTCTGCCTCCACAGATCCAGAGGGGGCTTGGACAGTGACAGACTGTGGCTGTGCCAAGTGTTGTCACAGCCTCACTTTGGGAAAGCATGCCCTACTGGGAACATTAGGGGAGACTGTTGGGCACAGAATCTAATTGTCTTCTTTGGAAAGGGTAACATTTGGGACACTGTCATGTAGGGGCAGCATAAAGGGCACTTCAGACCAGCACCTTTTTCCATTGGAAGTAAGGGCATGGGAACAGTCCAATTTAGGCCATTGTAAGGGCACCTTATAGGGTACTGCATCACATTTTCTATACTATAAAGGAACTATTTTTACATTTATAGAGGGCACACTGTCATTTATTGCATGGGGCATCCTGTGCACTCAAGCATATTTCACAATGTGAATGGCAGACAGTAGGGCACTTGGTCTAATTTTTGCCACTCTGGGCATTTTAGAAACGCTTTCAACCATGGGGGCACCAGGCAGTCACCCCCTGAGTCTTCCAATGGGCCTGGATATACCCATGGGGACAGTATATTGCACCTATAATATTGGGGAAGCCAGAGGAGAGGTAATATACAGGCTTGTCAACATATAGGCTACTTTAAACAATGAAAATACTTTATACAATTGAATAAAAGGTCCTCCTTGATTCTTTGTGTTTCAAGATTACCTGAAAAACTGATGATAATATTCAGGTACTGCTTTGGAGCAAGGTATACCCTTCATATTTCCTGGCATAGTTGCCCGTTCAAGAATGTCCCACATGCAAAGACATAGACAGATGCAGACAGACTGAACAGTGTCAAGGCTTGGCTACAGTGGGTTTGCTTCCTTGTGTGTGATTCCAGCAGACTACATAGTCTAGGCCTACCTACTTAGACTGCAGTCTACTACCCTCCTTTCTACTATTATAGTCTACTCTCCTTTCTATTACTTTTTACAAAGGATGGTAGGCTGCTCTTATGTGTTCATTGCCATCCTTAAGAGTTGCTAAAGTGTTATTTCATATATATATATATATATATATATATATATATATATATATATATATATATATATATATTTATGTTTTTTTTTTTAAGAATTACATTTATCTAGATAAACTATGCTGGGCCTGCTGAACCTATACTTCTTCCACAGATACTGGTCAGGGAACCATTACTTCTGTCTCTGAAGACCCTTGGGGCTGGTGGGATAAACGCTCTTTGTATAATCTGAGCACCTTCATCCACCACAGGGTTGTCAAAGAACGGATACGCCATAATTGATTGTAACTTGTCTAGACGCTCTGCTTAGTTTCTAAGTCCTTATTTTATGTCAATTAACCAATGGCTTTTGAAAACAAAAGTGACATTATTTCTTAACTTGTTTATTTAAATTAATATATTTTTGGGAGATTAAGTAAACATGTAGCTAAATCATTAATGTCTGCACTTCAAAAAGTCTGAATTTACGTTTCCGAATCCGAACACGGACTAAAGTGGTTTGCGCGCAGGAATTTACTCGACGGTACTGTCTTTTGAGATTCTGTTTCCGCCTGTTTGAAATTATTTGCAACACATTTTAGTTTAGCTTGACTTTTAGCCTGACACGGATCAGGCTAGTTCCGAAGTATAAGTTACCTTGGTTACGTAGGTAGAACTAAAATAAGCCACTTTAATGGAACGGAACTCTCGCTAAAGTAAGTGAGACTTGGCGAGATAAGTCTAGCTTTTCCTTAATCGACGTTGATGGAACACCCCCCAGGTTATTACAACAACAACGTAGATTCGTAGGGGAGGGAATGTGAAGGGGGGGTACATCACATGATATATCACGTTATATCACTAGTTACCACTAGGAGGAGCCCTCGCACTGTATCCGGGTCGTTGTCACCCACCACCATGTTGTGACAACTTTTCAGAATACAAAAATAAAGTGAAACATTTTATTCCTGACGTTGTCTGCCTAGTCTATTACGCCACTCCAGGGAGGAATTGTGTAATCACAGTTAGAATAATTTAACCTTACACCGCTTTTCTAAACCTCTGGTTTCCGATGGGCTCCCGGTGAGATTAACTAACTAGTTACACATATATACCTTTATAAGAAGAATATGTTATTTTAGTGACTAGGACACTTGTCAAAAATTGACACACACACACACTATAAACACTACTTTGAGGAAGTAATTTAACACAATTACCGACATCAATACTGTGTGTACGTCTGTGTGTGCTATGTCCCCTCCCTTCACCCTCCCTTCTCTCTCCTCCTCTTTCCCCTCCCCTGCCCTTCCTTCTCCCCTCCTCTCTCCCCCTCTCTCCTCTCCTTCTCCCCTGCCATCCCTTCTCCTCTCCTCTCCCCTGTCCCCCTCCCTTCTCTCATACACCTCTCCCTTCTCCCCTCCCCTATTCTCCTCTTCTCTCCTCTTGTCCTCTCTTCTCCTCTCCTACCTGCTCTTCTCCTGCCCTCCTCCTCCTCTCCCCTGTCTCCTCCACCCCTCCTTACATCCCCTCTCCTCCTTCCCTCCTTGTCTTCTCTCCTGCCCTCTCCTCCTGTCCTCCACCTCATCTCTTATCCCCCCCCCTTCCCATCTCATCTCCCTTCTCTCTCTCTCTCTCTCTCTCTCTCTCTCTCTCTCTCTCTCTCTCTCTCTATCTTGTCCTCTTCTTTCTCTCTTCCTCCCTTCTATTTGTCTTTCTCTTCCTTTCTCTCCCCCCTTTACTCAATCCCTATCTCTCTCTCCCATTGTTCTCTCCACCCTGTCTCTCTTTCTCTCAGTCTCCTCCCTCTTTCTCTCCCTATCTTTCTTTCTGCCCTTCTCTCTCTCCCTCCACTTCTCTCTCTCTCTCTCCCTCCACTTCTCTCTTCTCCATTTCAATCAGGAGAGGCCTGGGATGAGTAAAGTGTTATTTATTTACAAAAAATGCTGGATTTAGGTAACAACAGGTGTTTGTTACTTGGACCCCACAGGGAAATCAATGATCAGTGGGCATCAGCCCTGCAGCTGTTTCCTTTAGTGTCTCCACCCCTGCTGTAAGGGAGCCCTAGAGACAGTGTGACCCCCCTCAGTCTCACCATGTGTCCATCTCTGGGTTAACTTTGTCTCAAATGTTCTCAGACGGTCTGGTACCTGAACCGGTCAGGTTAGCTCTGTCTTCTGTTACAGGGAGGGACATGTTCACAACAACTGCATTTCCTCATTCCTGGCTGGTTCTCAGAAAGAAGAGATTCATATCAGTTTAAAAACATTCCATTAGTTTCCAAAAAGAGAGGAGAACACTTTTGTAAACATTTTATAATTGATATACAGTATGAAGCAGACATTGGAGAGAGAGAGAGAGAGAGAGAGAGAGAGAGAGAGGGAAAAGAAAGAGGGTGGTGGTCCCATCTCCTTCTCACCTCCGCTATCTCTCCTCCCCCTATCTCTCCCCTATCTTTCCTCCTCACCTCCTTATATCTCCCCTCCTCCCCTCTCCTCCTCACCTCCATATATCTCCCCTCCTCCCCTCTCCTCCTCACCTCCTTATATCTCCCTTCCCCCCCTTCCTCCTTCCTTTCTCCCCTCCTGTCAGGGCCTGCATGTACCCTTACAGAAGTAAGTTCTAGTAATGACACTCCAAACAGTGAGGGGTTTATGTTTGCATTGTGAATTATACGTAATGTATAAACACCACCCTAAGTACAGCTTAAAATAAAACAATCTTTGTCCATGTTTGTTTAATAATTACTGTATATTATTTACCCATAATTCTAATAAGTCATGGGACCTACACATCTTGGCAACACCCATCATTTCTGCTGGCAGCGTCAAGTTCAAAAGAACTGCATTTCCTCATACATGAAGTTGGTTTCTCCAGAACAGAGGCTGACAGACAGATAGACATCAGACATGAGCAGGAATGCTGTGTAGCCTACAGCTGAGGAGTGGATGCCTGTAGAAGAAGAGATTCATATCAGTTTTCTATATCAGTAAAACATTCCATCAGTTACAAAAAGAAAAGAGAATGACATTTTAAACATGTAATCATTTATAAATGAAGCAAGTCCAAGTCTTTCTACTTTCTGCAGAAGCTCCCAGTGAATGTCACCGACTCTCTACATCTCTCCCCCTCCCCCTCCCCCTCCCCCTCCCCCTCCCCCCCCCTCCCTCTCACTCTCTCTCTACCTCTCTCTCTACCTCTCTCTCTACCTCTCTCCCCTCTCCCATTTGTCTTTCTCTTCCTTTCTCTCCCCCCTTTACTAAATCCCTATCTCTCTCTCCCATCCTTCTCTCCACCCTGTATCCTCCCTCTTTCTCTCCCTATCTTTCTTTCTGTCCTTCTCTCTTTCCCTCCACTTCTCTCTTTCTCCATTTCAATCAGGAGAGGCCTGGGATGAGTAAAGTGTTATTTATTTACAAAAGATGCTGGATTTAACAACAGGTGTGTGTTACTTGGACCCCACAGTGAAATCAGTGATCAGTGGGCATCAGCCCTGCAGCCAAAGAGAAACCCCCCCATGGAGTCCAGGCTCTGGTGGAGGTGGCAGCAGCTGACCACCCAGCCAGACGGGCAGGAGATCAGAAGAGACAAAGACATCGGGGAGGTGAAGGGTCGCTCACAGTGGTAGCATGGACAAACTAAACAGGGAGGTGAAGGGTCGCTCACAGTGGTAGCATGGACAAACTAAACAGGGAGGTGAAGGGTCGCTCACAGTGGTAGCATGGACAAACTAAACAGGGAGGTGAAGGGTCACTCACAGTGGTAGCATGGACAAACTAAACAGGGAGGGAAACGTATTTAAAGGCACAGCATCATTATGAGGCATGGTACTGTGCTAACTGATAACAGCCCCGGCACAGAGGTAGAGGGACAGGAGAGAGCGTGCGTAGCGGGAGGAGTGAGTAGTGAGACATAACGTGTGGCCCGAGCGTGCAGAGTTCAGTCCTGCCTGACTGAACTGGTGCTAAGCTTCATCACTCTGTCTTCCTCCCTCTGTTCTCTCTTCCTCTCTTCGTCTGTTTCCTTTAGTCTCTCCACCCCTGCTGTAAGGGAGCCCTAGAGACAGTGTGACCCCCCTCAGTGTCCATCTCTGGGTTAACTTTGTCTCAAATGTTCTCAGACGAAACAACCTGTCTGGTACCTGAACCGGTCAGGCTAGCTCTGTCTTCTGTTACAGGGAGGGACATGTTCACAACAACTGCATTTCCTCATTCCTGGCACATGGAGAGAGAGAGGGATAAGTAAGAGAAATGGTTAGAAAAGGGTGGTGGTCCGATCTCTCCTTCTCACCTCCCCGATCTTTCCTCCTCACCTCCTTATATCTCCCCTCCTCCCCTCTCCTCCTCACCTCCTTATATCTCCCCTCCTTCCTTTCTCCCCTCCTGTTAGGACCTGCATGTACCCTTACAGAAGTAAGTTCTAGTAATGACACTGCAAACATTGAGGGGTTTATGTTTGCATTGTGAATTATACGTAATGTATATACACCACCCTAAGTACAGCTTAAAATAAAACAATCTTTGTCCATGTTTGTTTAATAATTACTGTTTTTTAATTACCCATAATTCTAATAAGTCATGGGACCTACACATCTTGGCAACACCCATCATTTCTGCTGGCAGCGTCAAGTTCAAAACAACTGCATTTCCTCATACATGAAGTTGGTTTCTCCAGAACAGAGGCTGACAGACAGACAGACGTCAGACATGAGCAGGAATGCTGTGTAGCCTACAGCTGAGGAGTGGATGCCTGTAGAAGAAGAGATCCATATCAGTTTTCTATATCAGTAAAACATTCCATCAGTTACAAAAAGAAAAGAGAATGACATTGTAAACATGTAATCATTTATAAATGAAGCAAGTCCAAGTCTTTCTACTTTCTGCAGAAGCTCCAGTGAATGTCACCGACTCTCTATAGCTCTCTTTCCCTCCCCCCCCCCCCCTCTCTCTCTCTCTCTCTCTCTACCTCCCTCTCTCTCTCTCTCTACCTCTCTCTCTCTCTCTCTCTACCTCCCCCCCCCTCTCTCTCTCTCTCTCTCTACCTCTCTCTCTCTCTTGTCCGCTTGTTTCTCTTCCTCCCTTCTATTTGTCTTTCTCTTCCTTTCTCTCCCCCCTTTACTCAATCCCTATCTCTCTCTCCCATCCTTCTCTCCACCCTGTCTCTCTTTCTTTCTGTCTCCTCCCTCTCTTTCACCCTCTTTCTTTTTGCCCTTCTCTTTCTCCTTCCACTTCTCTCTCTCTCTCTCCCTCCACTTCTCTCTTTCTCCATTTCAATCAGGAGAGGCCTGGGATGAGTAAAGTGTTATTTATTTACAAAAAATGCTGGATTTAGGTAACAACAGGTGTGTGTTACTTGGACCCCACAGGGAAATCAGTGATCAGTGGGCATCAGCCCTGCAGCTGTTTCCTTTAGTCTCTCCACCCCTGCTGTAAGGGAGCCCTAGAGACAGTGTGACCCCCCTCAGTCTCACCATGTGTCCATCTCTGGGTTAACTGTGTCTCAAATGTTCTCAGACGGTCTGGTACCTGAACCGGTTAGGCTAGCTCTGTCATCTGTTACAGGGAGGGACATGTTCACAACAACTGCATTTCCTCATTCCTGGCTGGTTCTCAGAAAGAAGAGATTCATATCAGTTTAAAAACATTCCATTAGTTTCCAAAAAGAGAGGAGAACACTTTTGTTTTATATCTCCCCTCCTCCCCTCTCCTCCTCACCTCCTTATATCTCCCCTCCTCCCCTCTCCTCCCTTCCCCCCCTTCCTCCTCCCCTCCTCCTCACCCCTCCTGTTAGGGCCTGCATGTACCCTTACAGAAGTAAGTTCTAGTAATGACACTCCAAACAGTGAGGGCTTTATGTTTGCATTGTGAATTATATGTAATGTATATACACCACCCTAAGTACAGCTTAAAATAAAACAATCTTTGTCCATGTTTGTTTAATAATTACTGTTTTTTAATTACCCATAATTCTAATAAGTCATGGGACCTACACATCTTGGCAACACCCATCATTTCTGCTGGCAGCGTCAAGTTCAAAACAACTGCATTTCCTCATACATGAAGTTGGTTTCTCCAGAACAGAGGCTGACAGACAGACAGACGTCAGACATGAGCAGGAATGCTGTGTAGCCTACAGCTGAGGAGTGGATGCCTGTAGAAGAAGAGATCCATATCAGTTTTCTATATCAGTAAAACATTCCATCAGTTACAAAAAGAAAAGAGAATGACATTGTAAACATGTAATCATTTATAAATGAAGCAAGTCCAAGTCTTTCTACTTTCTGCAGAAGCTCCAGTGAATGTCACCGACTCTCTATAGCTCTCTTTCCCTCCCCCCCCCCCTCTCTCTCTCTCTCTCTCTCTCTCTACCTCCCTCTCTCTCTCTCTCTACCTCTCTCTCTCTCTCTCTCTCTACCTCCCCCCCCCCCCCCCTCTCTCTCTCTCTCTCTCTCTCTCTCTCTCTCTCTCTCTCTCTCTCTCTCTCTCTCTCTCTCTCTACCTCTCTCTCTCTCTTGTCCGCTTGTTTCTCTTCCTCCCTTCTATTTGTCTTTCTCTTCCTTTCTCTCCCCCCTTTACTCAATCCCTATCTCTCTCTCCCATCCTTCTCTCCACCCTGTCTCTCTTTCTTTCTGTCTCCTCCCTCTCTTTCACCCTCTTTCTTTTTGCCCTTCTCTTTCTCCTTCCACTTCTCTCTCTCTCTCTCCCTCCACTTCTCTCTTTCTCCATTTCAATCAGGAGAGGCCTGGGATGAGTAAAGTGTTATTTATTTACAAAAAATGCTGGATTTAGGTAACAACAGGTGTGTGTTACTTGGACCCCACAGGGAAATCAGTGATCAGTGGGCATCAGCCCTGCAGCTGTTTCCTTTAGTCTCTCCACCCCTGCTGTAAGGGAGCCCTAGAGACAGTGTGACCCCCCTCAGTCTCACCATGTGTCCCATCTCTGGGTTAACTGTGTCTCAAATGTTCTCCGACGGTCTGGTACCTGAACCGGTCAGGTTAGCTCTGTCATCTGTTACAGGGAGGGACATGTTCACAACAACTGCATTTCCTCATTCCTGGCTGGTTCTCAGAAAGAAGAGATTCATATCAGTTTAAAAACATTCCATTAGTTTCCAAAAAGAGAGAACACTTTTGTAAACATTTTATAATTGATATACAGTATGTAGCAGACATTGGAGAGAGAGAGAGAGAGAGAGAGAGAGAGAGAGAGAGAGAGAGAGAGAGAGAGAGAGAGAGAGAGAGAGGGAAAAGAAAGAGAAAATGGTTAGAAAAGGGTGGTGGTCCCGTCTCCTTCTCACCTCCCCTATCTCTCCTCCCCCTATCTCTCTCCCCTATCTTTCCTCCTCACCTCCTTATATCTCCCCTCCTCCCCTCTCCTCCTCACCTCCTTATATCTCCCCTCCTCCCCTCTCCTCCTCACCTCCCTATATCTTCCCTCCTCCTCTATCCTCCTCACCTCCTTATATCTCCCCTCCTCCCCTCTACTCCCTTCCCCCCCTTCCTCCTCCCCTCCTTCCTTTCTCCTCTCCTGTTAGGGCCTGCATGTACCCTTACAGAAGTAAGTTCTAGTAATGACACTCCAAACAGTGAGGGGTTTATGTTTGCATTGTGAATTATACGTAATGTATATACACCACCCTAAGTACAGCTTAAAATAAAACAATCTTTGTCCATGTTTGTTTAATAATTACTGTATATTATTTACCCATAATTCTAATAAGTCATGGGACCTACACATCTTGGCAACACCCATCATTTCTGCTGGCAGCGTCAAGTTCAAAACAACTGCATTTCCTCATACATGAAGTTGGTTTCTCCAGAACAGAGGCTGACAGACAGATAGACATCAGACATGAGCAGGAATGCTGTGTAGCCTACAGCTGAGGAGTGGATGCCTGTAGAAGAAGAGATTCATATCAGTTTTCTATATCAGTAAAACATTCCATCAGTTACAAAAAGAAAAGAAAATGACATTTTAAACATGTAATCATTTATAAATGAAGCAAGTCCAAGTCTTTCTACTTTCTGCAGAAGCTCCCAGTGAATGTCACCGACTCTCCATAGCTCTCTTTCCCCCCTCCCCCTCCCCCTCCCCCCCTCTCTCTATCTTTCTTTCTTTCTGTCCTTCTCTCTCTCCCTCCACTTCTCTCTTTCTCCATTTCAATCAGGAGAGGCCTGGGATGAGTAAAGTGTTATTTATTTACAAAAGATGCTGGATTTAACAGGTGTGTGTTACTTGGACCCCACAGTGAAATCAGTGATCAGGGGCATCAGCCCTGCAGCCAAAGAGAAACCCCCCCATGGAGTCCAGGCTCTGGTGGAGGTGGCAGCAGCTGACCACCCAGCCAGACGGGCAGGGGATCAGAAGAGACAAAGACATCAGGGAGGTGAAGGGTCGCTCACAGTGGTAGCATGGACAAACTAAACAGGGAGGTGAAAGGTCACTCACAGTGGTAGCATGGCACTGTGCTAACTGATAACAGCCCCGGAACAGAGGTAGAGGGAAAGGAGAGAGCGTGCGTAGCGGGAGGAGTGAGTAGTGAGACATAACATGTGTGGCCCGAGCGTGCAGAGTTCAGTCCTGCCTGACTGAACTGGTGCTAAGCTTCATCACTCTGTCTTCCTCCCTCTGTTCTCTTCCTCTCTTTGTTTCCTTTAGTCTCTCCACCCCTGCTGTAAGGGAGCCCTAGAGACAGTGTGACCCCCCTCAGTGTCCATCTCTGGGTTAACTTTGTCTCAAATGTTCTCAGACGAAACAACCTGTCTGGTACCTGAACCGGTCAGGCTAGCTGTCATCTGTTACAGGGAGGGACATGTTCACAACAACTGCATTTCCTCATTCCTGGCATATGGAGAGAGAGAGGGATAAGAAAGAGAAAATGGTTAGAAAAGGGTGGTGGTCCCATCTCCCCTCCCCGATATTTCCTCCTCACCTCCTTATATCTCCCCTTCCTTCCCCCCCTTCCACCTCCTCCCCTCCTTCCTTTCTCCCCTCCTGTTAGGGCCTGCATGTACCCTTACTGAAGTAAGATCTAGTAATGACACTCCAAACATTGAGGGGTTTATGTTTGCATTGTGAATTATACGTAATGTATATACACCACCCTAAGTACATCTTAAAATAAAACTATCTTTGTCCATGTTTGTTGAATAATTACTGTATATTATTTACCCGTAATTCTAATAAGTCATGGGACCTACGTATCTTGGCAACACCCATCATTTCTGCTGGCAGCGTCAAGTTCAAAACAACTGCATTTCCTCATACATGAAGTTGGTTTCTCCACAACAGAGGCTGACAGACAGACAGACATCAGACATGAGCAGGAATGCTGTGTAGCCTACAGCTGAGGAGTGGATGCCTGTAGAAGAAGAGATTCATATCAGTTTTCTATATCAGTAAAACATTCCATCAGTTACAAAAAGAAAAGAGAATGACATTGTAAACATGTAATCATTTGTAATGAAGCAAGTCCTGTCAGGGTGAGTGCAGGGGTAGGACCCAAATGCAAGGAAGTACGCAGCCATACTGAAAACAAAGGGTTTTAGTCTCGAAACCGGGGAACAGATAGGGTACTCACACTGACAGGTAGTAGTAGGACAAAACAAAGACCAGACACAAAACAGAAACCTAAATACACAAAACCAAACGACACACAGGTGGACACAATGACGCTAATGAGAACGAGACACAGGTGAAGACAATGACAGGGAAACACTAGGACAGGGCAAAACCAAAAACAACAGGGGGGCACGGCTGTGGCCGTGACAAGTCCAAGTTTTTCTACTTTCTGTTCTCAGACGGAACAACCTCTCTGTTACCTCAACCGATCAGGTTAGCTCTGTCATCTGTTACAGGGAGGGACATGTTCACAACAACTGCATTTCCTCATTCCTGGCGTGGTTTCTACAGAACAGAGGCTGACAGACTGATAGACGTCAGAATGAGAATGTGTTTCGAGGTTTGCCAAAAGATTGTCTGATTTGACAAATGGGTTTAGGCCACTGAACATTTGATTCAGCGAATGGGGTTTAGTTTTTTAGCAATTGTGGAAAAACTGTTAGCATATTACCAAAATAGCATTTTTCCATCTACGTGGATTAGCACCACCATACCTCTCTGGTATCTTTGCACCCTATCACCCAACCGAGGGGAGCTGGAACATGAAACCCCTTTTTGGTCTCCTAACCCTAACCTGCTGCACTAGTCCACACCTGACCAGTGGGGCCCTCGTTCTTACAGTAATAGAACTGTAACTGTTAGTTTCTCCTGGCATTCTCTAATCCCTGCTCTCCTCTCTCTGTCCCCCTCCACACATCCCCTGTGGTGTGGGGGGTTTGAGCTGTCAGCACCTGCCTGGTCGTCGGTCTGCCAACGTTTGACCTGGTCGCCAGTGGACATCGGTCTGTGACAGTCTGCCAAAGCTGGATCTAGTCGCCAAGTGGACATCGGTCTCCCTGACGGACAACAGCTAGTTCCTGGTCCCTTCCCTTCCTGTCCCTCCACCTGTCTGTGATGCTGCACTGCCTGTGATGCTGCAATGCCTGTGATGCTGCGCTGCCTGTGATGCTGCACTGCCTGTGATGCTGCACTGCCTGTGATGCTGCACTGCCTGTGATGCTGCACTGCCTGTGATGCTACACTGCCTGTGATGCTACACTGCCTGTGATGCTGCACTGCCTGTGATGCTGCACTGCCTGTGATGCTGCACTGCCTGTGATGCTGCACTGCCTGTGATGCTGCACTGCCTGTGACGCTGCACTGATCACAGTCCCCAGCCCTGTGGCTACCTCTGAAATACTGACATTTACCAACTGACCCAAGTTGAACAATGGATTTTGATGTTTCAACACCCATTGACAATCCCTGCTGTATGACTATGTTTAGCCTGTGTTCTGCTCCTCTCTGTCACCAACTGTCTCTGGAGAAGGGGATCCCTCACTGAATTGCTCTAGTGAGTTTTTCTCTGAGTTTTTCCTTGTCTTCCTTGAGGGTTTAGGTTGGTTGGGGGGCAGTTCTATGGGCATATGTGAAGTATTTTGTGACATTGCTTGTAAAAAGGGCTATACAAATACATTTTGATTTGATTTATACATATGCAAGTCAACTAGGGATGCACCGAATCCAGATTTTTGGGGTTCGGCCGAATACCGAATCCACTGGTTAAGATTCGGTCGAAACCAAATACCGAATCCACTGGTTAAGATTCGGTCGAAACCAAATACCGAATCCACTGGTTAAGATTCGGTCAAATCCGAAACCGAATACCGAATCCTACTCCCATCCTCAGTCCATTAACACAGTAAACACATTAAAGAAGTAACCAACGTCCACAGCAGTGTACACAGCAGTTTTTCATTTGTATAAAAAAAAAAAAGAACAGGAAGACAAGTGGAAAAAACTATTTTGACAATTACCATATGCCTATGTTCCTGATCTTAAGATCCAATCAATATCCGAAATATTAGCCTTTTAGATTTCTTGAATTTCTTTCGGATGTTTCATACGCAAATGTTTTAACAGCGGAGATGTTGTGTATTGTTTAGGGTCCTTGCCACCACGAGACAAATCGGCATTGCAAATTGAACATGTGACTCGACTTGAATCGCCTTCTTTTGACTGAAAGTAGCCTACTGCCAAACAACACTTTTTCTGCTCACGAGTTCCATTTTCACTTTCTCTCAGCCTACTGCATTGAACGGTCCACCTACGCAAACACCTTCCTGTAATCAACGGCGGCGTCATTATGTCGACCAGCGTAGCGCGCGTAGTGCTGGGCGTAGGGTTGGGCCGAAACCGAACCCCGTCAAAAAGCCCAATATTCGGCCAAATCCAAAACCGAATCCTGTATTCGGTGTATTCGGTGCATCCCTAAAGTCAACACATACACACACAAACACACACACACACACACACCACACAGTGGTGTACTACATTCTCCTCCACTCACACTTACATACAGTATATTTACACATACAGTACACTGATACAAACACGTTCACACATATACACAGGGTTCATTCTCTATCTTTTTCTCTATCTCTCTCTCCTTCCTGTCAAGACTCAGGCTAAGAAAATGGATATCAAGTTTGAGTCAACACATCTTAACCAGGATCAAATCCTCCCCCTCTCTCCTCCTCTACACCTCCCCCTCTCTCCTCCTCACCCCCTCTCCTTTACCTCCTCTCTCCTCCTCTACTCCTCCCCCTCTCTCCTCCTCACCCCCTGTCTCCTTTACCTCCTCTCTCCTCCTCTACACCTCCCGCTCTCTCCTCCTCACCCCCTCTCCTTTACCTCCTCTCTCCTCCTCTACACCTCCCCCTCTCTCCTCCTCACCCCCTCTCCTTTACGTCCTCTCTCCTCCTCTACACCTCCCCCTCTCTCCTCCTAACCCCCTGTCTCCTTTACCTCCTCTCTCCTCCTCTACTCCTCCCCCTCTCTCCTCCTCACCCCCTGTCTCCTTTACCCCCTCTCTCCTCCTCTACACCTCCCCCTCTCTCCTCCTCACCCCCTCTCCTTTACCTCCTCTCTCCTCCTCTACTCCTCCCCCTCTCTCCTCCTCACCCCCTGTCTCCTTTACCTCCTCTACACCTCCTCCTCTCTCCTCCTCACCCCCTGTCTCCTTTACCTCCTCTCTCCTCCTCTACTCCTCCCCCTCTCTCCTCCTCACCCCCTGTCTCCGTTACCTCCTCTCTCCTCCTCTACACCTCCCCCTCTCTCCTTCAAACCTTTGCCTTTCTCCCATCCTGTTTTGGCATGCATGCACCCTTACATAAGAAAGTTCCAGTAATAAGACTCCTAACAGGATCAACTGGTCCAAGCATAAGTGTGTTTGTCTGTGTGTGTGTGTATGTATGTGGGTGTGACACATTCAAATATGTACTGTATGTTCATGAACAGTACCAATAACAACAGCAGTAAGAGCAGTCTTTAATGTTGGGATCAGATGAGTACAAGGTAGCACTACAGGTGATCAGACTGTCAGCATTACTGTCAGACACACACAGAACCAGATGGAGCACAGAGAGGAGGCTGATGGTGAAACCAGAGTTTTATAAAGGTCAGTAGATGGTGTTTATTCATATGTTGGAGAGTGAAGGATTTACTATCAGTCCAGAATAGGTTATGATTACAGTTAGTGACTTAGCATCCCTAACCGTGGTCTGATGTCTTACCCTTTCAAATACTGGATGTGTGTTTGTTTAAAAGCATTGATCTTAGGCTTTACAGTATACCATTATTTCACGTCCATTAAACATAATGTCTGTAAATGTGATCAGGGCAGAGAGAGGAGGGTTCTGGCAGGAAAGGTGATCAGAGACAGGGCAGAGAGAGGAGGGTTCTGGCAGGGCAGGTGATCAGAGACAGGGCAGAGAGAGGAGGGTTCTGGCAGGGCAGGTGATCAGAGAGAGGAGGGTTCTGGCAGGGCAGGTGATGTAGGCTGCAGGTGAGGGAGGACAAACATCCAGAGTTACAGTACAGATCACAGTACGGTGATAAATGACATATTCTTGAAGAATTATTGATAAATACAAAATGTTATTGTAGCTCTCTTCACGACAACACAGACACAGGTCGGTTCTTTCGAACGGGCGTTTATTGCTTTGCTCTTCTGCTCTTAAGGCATCCACGTCACGCCGTGAGAACTATGTGAACGAACATAGTAAGCACGTCAAATACATTATACATTACTGAAGAAACGAAAAAATACAAATTGCACTTAGCACCAAATATAAATAAAGCTTCAAATGCAAGATAATATACCTCATTGGCTGCTTGTCTTGAAAAGAGGTTCTTAAATCTGTTAAACTCTTATTGTTCTTCTTGGCCTTTACAAAAGTGTAACTCTGTAAGCTTAATTAGCAGAGCGCTGAAACGATTTCTCTGGTCCATTAACAAATTCCACAGCAGTGGAAACCACAACAGAGAACTTTAGTTCCGAGAGGAACAAAAACACAATGAAATAAATCTAACTGTTACATCACATTCATTTTAACCAATACGTTTCCTATGTATTTACTGTATGAGATTTTAACATAAATTTACTATAAATTCCGCGTTAATTATGCATCATAACACAGCACATATTTAAACAGCACTTACAGTTATTATGATTAAGGTGGAAATGAAAATATCAATTAGATTGAACTAGCTAGCACTGTCAGTATAGGGTTAAGTTTAGCTTATAAACAGTTTTTGTTGCAGAGGGCCTAACAGGTAAGGTTTAGTTTATCGCACTGTCAGCATAGAGTTAAGTTTAGCTTAGAAACAGTTTTTGTTGCAGAGGGCCTAACAGGTACGTTTTTTAGTCTATAGCACTGGCAGCGGATTTCAAATCCCAAACTAACCAGTTACCCAGTACTTTGTCATGGGTTGCTGCCTGGGCTAAACTACAGGTGTTTCCTCATTCTTTACACAGAACACAGAGGTTGGCAACACAGAAGATGTAATTTAGTTATCACTGTTACTAAGTTTACTGTCAGAGAGGAGAGAGGGTAGGCGTTAAAAATAACATTTCCTCATTCATGAAATTGTTTCAATGTATGAGGTGTGGTAACAGAAAGAGGAGAGAGGAGAGAGAGAGAGGAGAGAGAGAGTGTAAGAAAGAGAAATGGATAGAAAAGGGTGGTGGTCTTTATGAGCCACCCTGTTCTGTCTGAAAGGAACAGAGAGAGAATGACCTGTTTATATGGTTCAGTCAGGATCATGTCTTAGGAGGCCTAGGATGCTTGACTGATATAAATAACCTGAGTGACAAACCAGCACCTTGGAAGTGTAGATTTGATCAATGCTGGGTTGATGAAGTTGTATTAAACCAGGAAAACATGATTGAATGCATCAGTGATATTAGTTCCATGATTTAGGACAGTCAGGACCCAGGTTCTAGTGGACATACAGTTCTCCTTCTTTAGGTACATTCTTGGTCCTGCCCCTCTCTGCAGTTTCCTAGTGGTGGAACTCTACAATACAGTTTCCCAGACATGTATTAAGCCTGGTCCTAAAATAAAATAAAAATTATGTGTAGATTTCCATTAAGACATTTGTAGGATAGGACTAGGCACAATCCATGTCTGGGAAACTATGTTTTATCATAATTCCTAGTTATGTTAAAATGATCAAATCCCAATTCCAAGTGAGCAAAACACGATTACAGTATAACTTTAGTCGATGCCTTGTTGAAACGGCACTGCAGAGTGTCTCGCTGTGTTCCTAACTTAATAATTGTTCTGTGTCGTCTTTGGCGTAAGCAAATAAATGAGGTGCTTTTGCGTTTGTTTTGCAAATGGGTCTTTAGCAAAAATTCCTCTGTGAAAAAAGTATTTATATTGAGCCAGGTTTGAGAACATAAAAAAAGTATTGGAGAAGATAGTTTTGGATATTAACATGAAGTTCATGGAATAGAATAACCAGAAGGAGCCGTGTACCACCAAGATCCATCAGGGCCTTCAGGCTGAGGAGCTGCTTGGGCATTAGACTAAAGCTGCTGAACACCTTTGCCCTCAGCATGTCTTTCACGGTGCCTGTGATAGTGTCTACATTCCTGTGTGTTAGTGTGTCTTAATATGTACAGTTAAGCAATGTTTCCTTTCCCTCCCTAGGAAGACTGCTCTTGAGTCTGACCACGCCCCTCACCCTTCCCAGCCTGCTCCTGTAGGTCAGCCCCCCTCCCTTGGAGTGGGCGTGGCCACAGGGTGGTCGTTGTAGCAATGAGCTTTGAGAGGCGCAGCAAAGGTGTGGTTGTGGTGGAGTTTGCGTATCAGTACACAGACAGAACTGGCAGCATCGTCTCCATCAAACCTGGTGAACATTACCTCCTCCTGGAGAAGACCAGTGATGACTGGTGGCGTGTCTGCAAGGATGAGAGGACCGAGTCCTTCTACGTCCCTGCCAAGTGTGTCAGGGAACTTCCCAGCAGGTTCCCACTGTACCATGCTCACCCCCCCAGACCAGAGACCACCAGAGTCCCTGAGACAAGACGACAACACAAGACACCACAGGTGGGTTTCAGTGTGGGGAACAGGGTCGTACTGAATGTAGAACAACATGGGGGGACAGTGAAATACCAGAAACACTCATTCACAGAGATTTAGAAGCATCATTAGTTTATAAATGTGGTGTGCAGAATGATGTGTTACAGCAGTGGACATTGAACTGTTTTAAAGGATGAGACACTGTCCTGAAACCTGCTGTACAGATCCTCCCTGAAACAACACAGGGAGCATGTGTACAAGGACAGTGGGTAACACCTGACACAGTGTCAACATGTGACACAACACAGGGAGCATGTGTACAAGGACAGTGGGTAACACCTGGCACAGTGTCAACATGTGACACAACACAGGGAGCATGTGTACAAGGACAGTGGGTCACACCTGACACAGGGTCAACATGTGACACAACACAGGGAGCATGTGTACAAGGACAGTGGGTCACACCTGACACAGGGTCAACATGTGACACAACACAGGGAGCATGTGTACAAGGACAGTGGGTCACACCTGACACAGGGTCAACATCTGACTCTTACTGAGGTTTAATCCATGTCACTTAATATGCACTTGTTGTTGCTTTTAAAATGCATTGTTAGGTAATCCTGAAAATTGTGTTTGAGTGTTTTGATTTCATGACTCTAGACTGCATCATCTAATGAAGCTAGCCTCTAATGATAAAGATAAATAACTCTCTGAACTTCGTCCTGACAGCAGTATTCCAACTTGATCCTGTGACAACTAGCCCCTGTCTCACTATTATCATTATTATTAATTTATGAATATTTACTGTGTTTCAGAGGGCTGTCTCTAAAACCAGTCTCTCTGGGGAACATGACATGGACACCAAAGCTAAGAGGTAAGATGAGAATCCATACCTGTTCATGCCTGTTCTCCATCTCAGAGCTCAGCAGTGATATTATGACATCATCATTAGTCAGAATAAATGAGAGACTGAAGGTCTGTCTCTGTTGTGTTGAAGCCCAATCCAGCAGAGACCAGCCTCACCTGTACCCAGCTGTGTGTCCATGAAGAGTGACTGGTCTATGCATCAACCTATCATGTTCAGTGATGGAGGAGGACCTTCTAATGAGGAAGGGTATGTACTGACCTCTGCTGGTTAACCTAAAACAGGGTTAGAGCTGCTGACTATAGATACTGAAGTATCCCTCATCACATCCCTACTAAAACACAGGGTTAGAGATACTGACTGTAGATACTAAAGTATCCCTCATCACATCCCTACTAAAACACAGGGTTAGATCTGCTGACTGTAGATACTAAAGTATCCCTCATCACATCCCTACTAAAACACAGGGTTAGATCTGCTGACTGTAGATACTAAAGTATCCCTCATCACATCCCTACTAAAACACAGGGTTAGAGCTGCTGACTGTAGATACTAAAGTATCCCTCATCACATCCCTACTAAAACACAGGGTTAGAGATGCTGACTGTAGATACTAAAGTATCCCTCATCACATCCCTAAGCGCCAAATGTGCTAGGACCGGTACTGGCCACACACATTCATTGACAACACACAAATCATTTGAAGTATAACGTCATCATTAGATTCAGGATCATCATGTGACATTTCTACTAAACAAAGTCAGAACTCATAGCCTGGCTATGTTCAGACCACGAGGTAGAGGTACACAGTGAGAGGGAGCTGTTATTTAATGTTATTTCATTAACATGTGGTGTTGGTCTTCTCTGTATGTATCTATGGTTTAACCACTAGACACCATCAGACACATCAACACCTTTGACCTCCTTGTTGTGTTTGATCAGTGAGAGACAGGACCACAACCTACCAGTCCACTGTGCTGCTTTAATGTTGAACTTTACCTGATATTAACACAGAGACACAACCACAACACAACCACAACACAACCACAACAAACTACCCTGAAACTAATGCAGTTATGCAAGCCATACCATACTACCATTAGGTCATTCCATGTCGGTGCAGACAAATTATTCAAAGCTGCTCTTTCTAATTCAGTAGAGACTAGAGCGAACCAGGATAAGCCTGTGAGTTACTTCTCCACCTTAAAAGACTTGACATTTATTGTAAACATGTAATTTTGTTATAATAGCTTTACATACAAATAAGAGAGATCAGTGCAGCTCTAGTGAAACTTTGACAACAATAACCTCCCTACACACACACACACATACACACACACACACACACACACACACACCACACACACACACAGACAGCATGAGAGTCAGTGTACAGCCCTGCAGGTACCAGGCCTGGTATGAGCACAGACCGGGCGGGGCTCAGCCCTCTTAGACTGGTTGAGACCAGAAGGTCTTCAACTCCTGGGTGGAGGAGTGCTGCAGTGTCTAAAGCAGGCTGCTAGCAAACATGCAGCCCTGTGTGAGGTGGACCCTGATGTCATCTTCAGTGTCTGGTTGAAACACAACACACTTGTTTACCTGGGGGTGACAGTGCTCCTATCTTTGATGAATGTATTAAAGGAATAGTGCCTTGTAGCGGTATAGAAGATGGTTTACTTGGTAGTGATGGTATCACTCTTATACAGTGTGTTTGTGTGTATGCATGAGTGGATACAGTCAAGTTTACCACTCATGCTTATGTATGATACACTCTTTAGTAGATCATCAGCCCTTGTACATGTGGTCCATGTGTTTAAGTAATGTCATCTCTTTTCCTTAGAGATCAACAGGAGAAGTCTGAGTCAGACCAGAGTCACCATGAGGACTTGTCCTCCATATTCACAGTGAGTTTTGTGTTAATCTAAAGTAAAAACAAGACAGCATAATTTTTATCATATTGTTCTACTGTGTAGATAGTTCCTGGTTCGTCTGATATCTTCCCTCTCTGTTTCAGGTGCTTGAGGAGACTGTCATCAGGTTTGTGAAGAAAGAGCTGAAGAAGATGAAGAGGATTCTGAGTTCAGATTTCCCAGAAGGCTTAGAGAGTCAGAGGGAGGACCAGGAAGTGGTGGACCCTGAATATGAGAAGCAGGAGAGCAGTGCCAGAGAGGGAGCTCTGAAGATCACACTGCACGTCCTGAGGAACATGAACCACAAGGAGCTGGCTGACACTCTGGAGAAAAGTAAGAGACTCCATATTTAGTCTTAGTAGACCGATTGATGGTACATGATGAAGGTTAAATGTACAAAGATGGTTATGAGACTCAGAGCAGCCCAATGTTGTGTAGATCTTCCTATGACCTTGTACTATTTGTGAGTATACTAAGCTGTTTCATTATTGTGTACCTGATAAATGGTCATAGATTGGAAATATGTTTTGAATTGAATGTCAAGGACACATTGTCAGTTCATAATCTGTGAATAATCAAAACTACCTTTAACAAAAACATGCACTTAACATGTGTTGTTTTTTGTTTAGATGAGCGTGCTGAGATTTGTCGACAGAAACTCAAATCTGAACTAAGGAAGAAGTTTGAAACTGTGTTCGAGGGCATAGCTAAACAAGGAAACACAACTCTTCTCAATAAGATCTACACAGATCTCTACATCACAGAGGGTGAGAGTGGAGAGATCAATAAAGAACATGAGGTGAGACAGATTGAGACAGCATCCAGGAAATCAGCAAGAACAGAAACAGCCATCACATGCAACAACATCTTTAAACCCTCAGCTGGACGAGACACACCTATCAGAATTGTTCTGACAAAAGGAGTTGCTGGCATCGGAAAAACTGTCTCTGTGCAGAAGTTCATCACAGACTGGGCTGAGGGACTAGCCAATCAGGAAATCCAGTTCATTTTTCCTCTGCCGTTTCGAGAGCTGAATTTGTTGGATGGAGAAGAGTTCAGTCTGAAGGAACTTGTCCATCACTTCTTCTCGGAAACCAGAGAATCAGGAATCTCCAACTACGACAAGTACAACGTTCTGTTTGTCTTTGACGGTCTGGATGAGTGTCAACTGCCCTTAGCCTTCAAAAAGAACAAGAGCTGGTGTGATGTCACAGAGTCCACCTCAGTGGATGTGCTGCTGACCAACTTGATCAGAGGAAAGCTTCTTCCCTCTGCTCTCATCTGGATCACCACTCGACCTGCAGCAGCCAATCAGATCCCTTCTGAGTGTGTTGACCTGGTGACAGAGGTACGAGGATTCAATGACCCACAGAAGGATGAGTACATCATGAAGAGATGCAGTGATGAGATCCTGGCCAGGAGAATCATCTCACACATCAAGACATCAAGGATCCTCTACATCATGTGCCACATACCAGTCTTCTCTTGGATTACTGTTACAGTCCTTGAACACATGCTGAGAACAGAGAAGAAAGAGAAGATGCCCAAGACCCTGACTGAGATGTACACAACCTTCCTGGTGTTACAGACCAAACAGAAGAAGGTGAAGTATGCTGGGAAAACTGAGACCGATCCACACTGGGATGAAGACAGCATTCAGAGTATTCTGTCACTGGGAAAACTGGCCTTCCACCAGCTGGAGAAAGGCAACCTGATTTTCTATGAGAAAGACCTGACAGAGTGTGGAATTGATGTCCGTGATGCCTCAGTGCACTCAGGAGTGTTCACACAGATCTTCAGACAGGATGGTAAAGTCTTCCAGGAGAAGGTGTTCTGCTTTGTCCATCTGAGCTTTCAGGAGTTTCTGGCTGCTGTGTTTGTGTTTCTCTCATTCATCAACAACAAGCAGAATCTGATGTCTGAGACTCCATCAGCTTCCAGTTCCAAAAAAGTGTTGGCTCTTTTCAGAGAGAAACCAGAAGTCCGATTCTACAAGAGTGCTGTGGACAAGGCCTTGCAGAGTAAGAATGGACAGCTGGACCTTTTCCTCCGCTTCCTCCTGGGCCTCTCAATGGAGTCCAATCAGACTGACTTACGAGGTCTACTGACTCAGACAAGAAGCAAAACACAGAGCCATGAGAAAACAATCAAGTACATCAAGGAGAAGATCAGAGAGGATCCCTCTCCAGAGAGATGCATGAATCTGTTCCACTGTCTGAATGAACTGAATGACCATTCTCTGGTGGAGGAGATCCAACACTACCTGAGCTCAGGAAGTCTCTCCAGTGAGGAGCTCTCATCTACACAGTGGTCAGCTCTGGTCTTTGTGTTGCTGACTTCAGAAGAGAAGATGGACGTGTTTGACCTGAAGAAATACTTCAGATCAGAGGAAGGTCTTCTGAGGCTGCTGCCAGTGGTCAAAGACTCCAAAACTGCTCTGTATGTATAAGGCTTTTATTTTTATTTCTATGATAATATTACAACAGCACATATTGTGATAGTGTTTGATTATCGTATTTTCCTATAATACAAAACGTGACTGATGATGTCTCATGTTCTCCTTATGTTATTAGGCTGAATGACTGTAACCTCTCAGAACGGTGCTGTGAAGCGCTGGCCTCAGCTCTCCCCTCCTCAGATCTGACAGAGCTGGACTTGAGTAACAACGACCTGGGGGATTCAGGCATGAAGCTGCTCTCTGCTGGACTGGGGAATCCAGTCTGCAAGCTGGAAACACTGAGGTCTGTATTCATGTTCAACATGACACAACTATAGTTATAATCTCACACCACGCACTGAATCACACACTGGTCATAAGTTTGTGGTCTATTAAAGGTACAAGGGGTCCGGCCAATGAATAGTCAGGGCAGTCAAGGGTCGTAATCCACAAGGAGTCATTCAGGTACAGGGCAGCAGGCAGACTCGAAGTCAGGGCAGGCAGGATGTAAGGACCAGGGGAACTAAGAGGCAGAAAACGCTAAAGGAGGTAGAGAAAAACATGCTGGTACTGTCGGCTCGACAAACAAGAAGAACTGACCCCAAACAGAAAACACAGGGATAAATGAGGGTAGGAAGGAAGATGGGAGACACCTGGAGGGGGTGGAGACAAACATGAGATGGGTGAAACAGATCAGGGTGGGACAGGAATCTCTTTAAGACATACTACTTCATTATGTTATTGTAGATTGACATGGCATTGTGTTTTGTATCTGTCCGCTAGTGTACTGTTGTCCCTGTGCTTGACACCACTATCCCTGCATCAAGGGTTGTGTGTCAGAAATAGCCAGAAAAGTATGCTGCGTGGTATACTGACAGACCTGCTATTGGATGTAATATGTAATACTTTCTTGGGGTATTGTACTACTATGACGATTTTGAGTAAGGAACAGAAGGGTAAAATTTAAGAGGCCATTGCAAATGTTACCCTTCTGTTCCTCCCTCAAAATGGTCCTTCTCAACTTTTTGGACAGAAGGACAGAAAAAGGTGCACTGCATGTACAATTTCTGACACTATAGTTTGGTACGATTCCATTTGAGAGAAAAGTAAAGTCAGCCAACCTGAACAGAAAGTCCTCTGACTGATCAAACCTTGGTGTTTGAGAGGAAAATGACAGACTGATATTATTTATTTCTACCTCCAGAGGGTAGGAGTGTTTATAATTCTTCTTATAATCATAATAGAAATACCTCAGGATGACCACATGATGTCTCAGTATACGACAAGAGATAGAATATTCCACAGGTACAATCCAGCCCAGTGACATCAGCTTCTCAGACAGGTTAATATTTCACATTGGTTACTGACTACCGTGTCATTGTGTTCAAATCAATGTTATTTGTATAGCCCTTTCTACAAGCAATGTCACAGAGGGCCCATAGAACTGCACCTAAACCAACCTAAACCCTCAAGGAAGACAAGGAAAAACTCAGGAAAACTCAGTTAAAACATTTAAGAAAGCCTGGGAGGAGCAATTCAGTGAGAGTTCCACTTCTCCAGAGGTGGTCGGTGACAAAGAGAGGTGCAGACCATAAGCAAAGCATAATCATGCATCACGAGTAGAGATGGAAATAAAATGTGCAAATGGATGTTGAACACAGATAATCAGAGTTCCAACTCAGTGCTCTTGATGTAACCCTAATAAACACCTAGACAGTGCCAGCCTCCCTGATTGAAACATGAAGTCTGTTCCAGAGGAGAGAAGCTCTATATGAGAACACCTTGTTTGAACACCCCTGTTGTTTTCAGCTTGCAACAGTAACTCACCACAACACCCATAGGAAATGATCAGACTGATTTTCTTTATTTCTACCTCTAGAAGATAGTAGTGTTAGTAATCCATATCATGATTACCTTCTACAGGCTGTCAGGCTGTCACATCACAGAGGAAGGATGTGCTTCTCTGAGCTCAACTCTGAAGTCAACCTCCTTCCTGAGACAACTGGATCTAAATAACAATGATCTGAAGGATGCCGGCATGAAGCTGCTCTCTGCTGGACTGGGGAATCCACTCTGCAAACTGGACACACTGAGGTCTGTATTTATGTTCTACATGAGACAATAGTAAAGTTATAATCCGTAATGTATTTGTATGGTTGATTTAGACAACAGAGTTTCACTCATGACTTCATCAAAGAGAGAACTGGAGGGACTATCATCTGCGGCACCTTTATGGACTCTGTAATCTAGATCAGTAGCACACAATACAGCAATACAGTCCATTTCATTTCATTTCTGGATTAGTTCCATTCATTTTCTTTTGCACACAAATCAAACAATGACACACAAACCTGACACGGTGAAAAGCTGTATGCTTTTCCACCTAGCCACACACCTGTGTATCCCTGGCTGTTAATTACCTATATGCCTTCCCAAAGACAATGCTCCACCCAGTGCTCAAACAGAAAACTGCCCATTTATTAGCATCACCAATGTGGTATATAAATAAAACAAAACAAAGTTGTATAATGGCTCCAACACAAGGGTTAAGATATACTATTCCTCATATTATTGTACATTTACCTGGACAGGGAGTTATGCATCTGGCAGCTTTTGTGCTGTTGTTTGAAAATATTCAAAGTCTTCAATCAATCTTCAAAGTTCAAAAAACGGCACTGGAACTTGGCAAAGTTTGATGCAATGGCTTTATTGGTCTTCAAGATGACAAAAATCCCAATAAATGTGAGCAGGTTCCGGAACCCAACTGATCTTTACCCCCCAGGCATGCAATTACATACTGCTCACCTATTTTCATGTGTTATTTTACTATTGATAGTTACAGATGGTCTTCGATCTTACGCATAACACCTGTTCTGGGGGTTTCAGATTTCACTCGCACCTTAGCTTTGATGCCTTTGACCTTGCTTACATTTGGAGATGTACATTTTGCTGCTGGGTGACACTAATACGTTTTTCTCTTAAAACAGGTTCTGTAGCCCACATTTACGATGAGGCTGCTCACGCTGCTTACACAATCAGGCTCGTTGTAAATCCTCCCTACTTAGGGCTAGTGCTGACCTTGTGCAGGCGGCCACAGATAAGATTCTAGGTGTGGGGTCAAAAACAGCGGATCTTGACTTCTAGCTCAGGCCTCTGCCTGCCTCCAGGTGGCCTTCTCCCTCACTCCTCAGCCTCTGTCACCCAGATCTCACACTCAGGCTCAATATCTTCTATCGTTTAGTGGTAATAATACTAAGCTCAACTATAATAAGTCAACAGCTTAACATATGGTTCCCAGTAATATAAAATAATACTAAAAGGGGTGAAAATTTTCAAAATTTCATTTTCAATCAAATAAATCCATAATCATACCCATCGTCATCGTTTCAACAGTATGGTGTCAATTTCCACGTCAGTCCCTATGGTTGGCGCCTCTTCCACTGCATGAAGGGTTTCGGATTAGGAATAGCAAGAAGTGTGCTTGGTGTATAATACTACTCTGTAACTGGCTATTTTTACTTCAGAGGATGGTCCATTTACATGTATTCTTTCAGCAGACACTTTTATCCAAAGGGACTTCCAAGAGAGAGCTTTACAAAAAGTGCATAGGTCAATGATCATAAACAACGAGATAGCCCCAAACATTGCGGGTAGCCAAAACATGAAGCATACATTGTGAAAAAGCAAATAAGTGCCAAAGGGAAGAAACATAAGAGCATGTACAATTAATCAACATGATCCTCTAAAGTGCTAGAGTGTATCTGGTGGAAAGCAAGCAACAATAATATAATTCACAGCGAGTACAAATAGTTAAATCAGTTACAACTAACCAACAGGAGTGACCAACAAGTCCCTCAATAATTGTCATTGTGTTCCTGGAGGAAATAAGCTAACATCTGATCCAACAAATCTTTAAGTGCGTCTTTAGCCTTTTCTTGAAGGTGGGGAGACAGTCAGTGTCTCTGATGGAGGTGAGGAGGTGATTCCCCCATTGGGAGGCCAGACAGGAGAAGAGCTTGGGTTGGGAGCGGGTGCTCTTGAGAGGTGGGGCCACCAGACGGTTGTCAGAAGAAGACCGTAGGTGGCGGGTAGGGGTGTAAGGCTGGAGGAGAGACTGGATGTAGGCAGGCACAGTCCCGTTCACAGCTCAGAAGGTCAGTACCAGGGTCTTGAATCTGATGCGGGCCGTGATTGGTAGCCAGTGGAGGGAGATGAAGAGCGGGGTGACATGGGAGCGTCTGGATAGGTTGATGGTAGCATTCCATCGGAGATGCAGGGATAGCATACTGGCCCACGATTTCTGTCGGTATTGCACCTTGCGTATGCGTACATTTAAGGACCAGGGAGACGTGCACAAAGTACGCACCAAACAAACGCAGGATACGTGCTGCAGCCATTCAGCATGTGTAAGTCTGTTCCAGAGGAGAGAAGCTCTATATGAGAACACCTTGTTTGAACACCCCTGTTGTTTTCAGCTTGCAACAGTAACTCACCACAACACCCATAGGAAATGATCAGACTGATTTTCTTTATTTCTACCTCTAGAAGATAGTAGTGTTAGTAATCCATATCATGATTACCTTCTACAGGCTGTCAGGCTGTCACATCACAGAGGAAGGATGTGCTTCTCTGAGCTCAACTCTGAAGTCAACCTCCTTCCTGAGACAACTGGATCTAAATAACAATGATCTGAAGGATGCCGGCATGAAGTTGCTCTCTGCTGGACTGGGGAATCCACTCTGCAAGCTGGAGACACTGAGGTCTGTATTTATGTTCTACATGAGACAATAGTAAAGTTATAATCCGTAATGTATTTGTATGGTTGATTTAGACAACAGAGTTGCACTCATGACTTCATCAAAGAGAGAACTGGAGGGACTATCATCTGCGGCACCTTTATGGACTCTGTAATCTAGATCAGTAGCACACAATACAGCAATACAGTCCATTTCATTTCATTTCTGGATTAGTTCCATTCATTTTCTTTTGCACACAAATCAAACAATGACACACAAACCTGACACGGTGAAAAGCTGTATGCTTTTCCACCTAGCCACACACCTGTGTATCCCTGGCTGTTAATTACCTATATGCCTTCCCAAAGACAATGCTCCACCCAGTGCTCAAACAGAAAACTGCCCATTTATTAGCATCACCAATGTGGTATATAAATAAAACAAAACAAAGTTGTATAATGGCTCCAACACAAGGGTTAAGATATACTATTCCTCATATTATTGTACATTTACCTGGACAGGGAGTTATGCATCTGGCAGCTTTTGTGCTGTTGTTTGAAAATGTTCAAAGTCTTCAATCAATCTTCAAAGTTCAAAAAACGGCACTGGAACTTGGCAAAGTTTGATGCAATGGCTTTATTGGTCTTCAAGATGACAAAAATCCCAATAAATGTGAGCAGGTTCCGGAACCCAACTGATCTTTACCCCCCAGGCATGCAATTACATACTGCTCACCTATTTTCATGTGTTATTTTACTATTGATAGTTACAGATGGTCTTCGATCTTACGCATAACACCTGTTCTGGGGGTTTCAGATTTCACTCGCACCTTAGCTTTGATGCCTTTGACCTTGCTTAAATTTGGAGATGTACATTTTGCTGCTGGGTGACACTAATACGTTTTTCTCTTAAAACAGGTTCTGTAACCCACATTTACGATGAGGCTGCTCACGCTGCTTACACAATCAGGCTCGTTGTAAATCCTCCCTACTTAGGGTTAGTGCTGACCTTGTGCAGGCGGCCACAGATAGGATTCTAGGTGTGGGGTCAAAAACAGCGGATCTTGACTTCTAGCTCAGGCCTCTGCCTGCCTCCAGGTGGCCTTCTCCCTCACTCCTCAGCCTCTGTCACCCAGATCTCACACTCAGGCTCAATATCTTCTATCGTTTAGTGGTAATAATACTAAGCTCAACTATAATAAGTCAACAGCTTAACATATGGTTCCCAGTAATATAAAATAATACTAAAAGGGGTGAAAATTTTCAAAATTTCATTTTCAATCAGATAAATCCATAATCATACCCATCGTCATCGTTTCAACAGTATGGTGTCAATTTCCACGTCAGTCCCTATGGTTGGCGCCTCTTCCACTGCATGAAGGGTTTCGGATTAGGAATAGCAAGAAGTGTGCTTGGTGTATAATACTACTCTGTAACTGGCTATTTTTACTTCAGAGGATGGTCCATTTACATGTATTCTTTCAGCAGACACTTTTATCCAAAGGGACTTCCAAGAGAGAGCTTTACAAAAAGTGCATAGGTCAATGATCATAAACAACGAGATAGCCCCAAACATTGCGGGTAGCCAAAACATGAAGCATACATTGTGAAAAAGCAAATAAGTGCCAAAGGGAAGAAACATAAGAGCATGTACAATTAATCAACATGATCCTCTACAGTGCTAGAGTGTATCTGGTGGAAAGCAAGCAACAATAATATAATTCACAGCGAGTACAAATGGTTAAATCAGTTACAACTAACCAACAGGAGTGACCAACAAGTCCCTCAATAATTGTCATTGTGTTCCTGGAGGAAATAAGCTAACATCTGATCCAACAAATCTTTAAGTGCGTCTTTAGCCTTTTCTTGAAGGTGGGGAGACAGTCAGTGTCTCTGATGGAGGTGAGGAGGTGATTCCCCCATTGGGAGGCCAGACAGGAGAAGAGCTTGGGTTGGGAGCGGGTGCTCTTGAGAGGTGGGGCCACCAGACGGTTGTCAGAAGAAGACCGTAGGTGGCGGGTAGGGGTGTAAGGCTGGAGGAGAGACTGGATGTAGGCAGGCGCAGTCCCGTTCACCGCTCGGAAGGTCAGTACCAGGGTCTTGAATCTGATGCGGGCCGTGATGGGTAGCCAGTGGAGGGAGATGAAGAGCGGGGTGACATGGGAGCGTCTGGGTAGGTTGATGGTAGCATTCCATCGGAGATGCAGGGATAGCATACTGGCCCACGATTTCTGTCGGTATTGCACCTTGCGTATGCGTACATTTAAGGACCAGGGAGACGTGCACAAAGTAGGCACCAAACGAACGCAGGATACGTGCTGCAGCCATTCAGCATGTGTACACGTACATAGCGGAAAGTATATTTCGGCCTTAAGTGTCAGGTGCAACGCTGCTCTTTAGGAAGTTGAACACACTTGTATTGGTCATTTGCACAGATCACTAAAGATAATATTGGCCATTATATTCCTTGAGGTTGGTTTTGCTACATGTAACATAGCATTAAAGCAAAAAGAGAACAGAATGCAGACAATAATGTAACAACTTTAAACTACACTGCTCAAAATAATTAAAGGAACTGTTTTTTATCAGGGTATGGCATGAATTAACTTCTCTGATAATGATCTGGTCAGTTAAGTAGCAGAGGGGTACTTTCCGCTGCATTGGTGTTGATGTAATTAACAACAGGTACACTAGAGGGGCAACAATGAGCCGACCCCAAAACAGGACTGGTTTTGCATGTGGAGGCCATTTCAAGTTTTTCCCTCTTGATCTCTTTGAGTGGGAGCATGAGGCAATTTCTTAACCCTACAGAAGTTGCACATATTGTCCAACTCCGTGCCGTTGCAAGGAGATTTGATGTGTCTCCCAGCACAATCTCCAGTACATGGAGGACATTCCAGGAGACAGGCAGTTACTCTAGGAGAGCTGGACAGGGCCGTAGAAGGTCCTCGACCCATCAGCAGGGCCGATATCTGCTGCTTTGTGCAAGGAGGAACAGGTTGAGCACTGCCCGAGCCCTACAGAATGACCTCCAGCAAGCCACTGGTGTGAATGTCTCTGCCCAAACAATCAGAAACAGACTTCATGAGGGTGTCCTCAGGGCGCAACGTCCTACAGTGTGCCCTGTGCTCACTGCCCAGCACCGTGGAGCTCGATTGGTATTTGCTATAGAACACCAGAACTGGCATGTCCGCTCCTGGCGCCCTGTGCTTTTCACAGATGAGAGCAGGTTCACCCTGAGCACCTGTGATAGACGTGAAAGGGTCTGGAGAAGCCAAGGAGAACACTGTACTGCCTGCAACATCATTCAGCATGACCAGGGTCACTGATGGTCTGGGGAGGCATATCCATGGAGGGACGCACAGGCCTCTACAGGCTAGAGAACGGCAGTCTGACCGCCATTAGGTATCGGGATGAAATCCTGGAACCCATGGTCAGACCCTACGCTGGTGCAGTAGGTCCTGGGTTCCTCCGGATGCACGACAATTCCCGGCCTCATGTGGCAAGAGGGTGCAGGCAGTACCTGGAGGATGAAGGAATCGATACAATTGAATGGCTCTCACGATCACCTGACCTAAACCCGATAGAACACCTCTGGGACATTATGTTTCGGTCCATCAGACGCCGCCAGGTTGCTCCTCAGACTTTACAGGAGCTCACTGATGCCCTTCGACAGATCTGGGAGGACATCCCACAAGACACCATCCGTCGTCTCATTAGGAGCATGCCGCGACGTTGTCAAGCATGCATACAAGCACGTGGGGGCCACACAAGATATTGAGAAGCATTTTGAGTTGAAGAAATTTAATTTTGGCAAAATGAACTAGCCTGTCGCATCATTTTTTCACTTTGATTTTTGGGGTGTCTATAAAATTAAGCCCTCTTAAAGTATGAAAACGTATTTCCATCAAAAGATGTGTCATCCTTTCGTTCCTAAGACATTAAACTGTCCATATCAGTATAGATATCCAACATAATTTTTTTTCACATTGTGATCTGATGTGTTTTCAAAAGTGTTCCATAATTTTTTTGAGCAGTGTAGAATATATATATATATATATATATATATATATATATATTCAACATTTTATATATAAAATGTTGAAATACAGAAAGACAGGCATGATGGTGTTGATGATTAACCGTTTGTTCCAACCCCGTTATCCACGACCAGCATCCGAATATAGCAGTTCCTGTTCTCTCAGGATGGAAGGCAGAGCCAACAGGCAGTTATGTTGCTCTTTTGTAGCAGAATATGGTTATAGCAAGATATAAAATGTTGAAATACAGAAAGACATAGGCATGATGGTGTTGATGAATAACCGTTTGTTCCAACACCGTTATCCACGAACAGCATCCGAATATAGCAGTTCCTCTTCTCTCAGGACGGAAGGCAGAGCCAACAGGCAGTTATGTTGCTCTTTTGTAGCAGAATATGGTTATCTAATGACCTAACAGAATTAAATAAATACTGATAAGCATTCTGTTATTTTAAAATATATACATTTATTGGGTAGCTAAGTTTTTTTTGCATACATTTGGTTAATTTCACTTCCATTTAATTCCCCTTTCATTTTTCAGAAGAACTTGCTGTTATTTCTCTATGATAATATTGTCCAATAGCATGACGCGTTTGCATGTTCTGTCATGTGATCTCCATCTCTGGATCAGTTAGCCGTGTTTCTAAAAAGAACGACGTTAACTAATGGCGTCGGAACCAGCGATGTATATCTGCTCAGAAAATTCAAAGATAAGAAAAATGTAGCCAACATCTGAAAGTTTAAGTCAACAAAACATGACTTTCCAGTCCAGAACAAAAGTATTTCAGAAGTTTCTTTACTGTAATTTAGAAGAAGTTTACCTCAGGATAACCACAGGATATTCGCGGTGTATAAACCAGGACATTTTGTAGGTAGCTAATAAAGAGCGACTGAGGTGGGATATTCTTCAATTGGTTCAAGTTCGCCAGGTAAGCTGATATTTCACCGTTTTATATGTAAAATGACATTTTAGGTGACTGAGGCAGGGTAGGGGGAACGGGAGGTAGTTACAAATATCTAGGAAGAGGCAGCAGGAGAGGGCTTTGCCGTTTAGTTGTTTATTAAACATAAGACCTCATTGGCGTAATGCAGGAACGTTTGTATGCCGACTGCACGACTTTCAAACAGACGATATTGTTATAAGATTTTAGCATTCAGTCGAACAACCCCATTATATTAGCCGTTTCCCAATACGGCTTTTATAGCATTCAATAAAGCGTGCTTGATGCTGCCCATACGCACTCTCCCTGCGCGTTGAACTTCAGGGTTTCCAATCTGTCAGACCAGCGCATGTGACGACAATGTCCCTTGATTGGGGATAGCGGCCAGGTTTTGTGGAATACAAAAAACCTTTTTCAGTTTGAAGCTCAAGTTCCAATAAAAGGGCGAGTTCTGGCTTAACGTTTCTAGATTTCCAATACGTATATATCGTAGCCATTATACACAGGTAGTTTAGGAGTGATCTTATGCTGACACAATGTATCAGATTTTCCAGTCCTTATTTGCCGTTTAGTTGTTATTTATTATGCATAGTTGTAAAATGTAGATTGACATACCAGGTTTCCCAATGTCATTGGTGGTCTGTGCACTGTGGTCTGTTCTCTGGTCTGGTGAGAACTGTGTCCCTTCCCTCTACCTGTGCCCCTTCCTGTCACCTGTGTCCCTAAATATAGAACCCTGTGCCTCCAATGACTGCCACCCAGTGTCCAAAATATTCTGACAATTCTATCTAACCAAAATAATATGACATGTCAATAAGAAACACAAATGGCTCCTACAGTTAGGAAAGTGGAAGATAGATGCTGTATATTCTGCCGGAAAGCTAAAGGAGAACTACAGCTTAACTACAGTTTAAACAAGAGCTCACACAGGGAGACTTATTAGTTGATTTGGTCACTACCTCCGTATACAGAGGAATGGCCATTTTTATTTATTTTTGTGTACGTCTATTAATTGTAAAGTGGTATGTTCACATCAACCAAGAGGCCAGTCGTGATGTGTCGTTTGTGAACGATTCCTTCATATTGAACGAAACTTTAGAATGACTGGGGAGTAACGAGTCGTCTCAGTGAGTGATTCGTTCATCTTCTCGTGGCAGCGCATCGGGACTGTTGCATTGGCTCAGTAGAGGAAACAGAAAGGATTCGTTCACCTCATTCACGTTCACGTGACTGCTAGGTTTAGCATAGAATACGTGAATGGTTCGAGTGATAATTACAGGTTTTGTTATTTTTGCTTTACTTAAAGTTCAGTGCAGTAATTGTTTGCTGTGATAATTAAATACCAGTGTGATAATAAGTGACCATTTCAAATCATGCAAACTGTCATGATGTATTGTATTTAATGGGGGAATTTTTGTGGAAATATTATCTGGCACACAAATGTGCAATTCCTTTCCCTATAGCCTACTCTAATTTATCTTGGCTGGTTTAGATGCACAAATATTTCTTCCTTTGGAATATGATAACTGTTTAAAATAGTGGAAATATTGAACAAGCAAACTTGCTTGTTCTTTATCCTCGATTCTCTATTATCATCCCAACATTCCCAATACAAAAACCATGTTGTACAAATATATAGAATTGTCTGTCACATGGCTCTTCTTTCATTGGCTCCCTTGCATAGATCCTGCACACGTGCGTGCGTGCGTGCGTGCATATGTCTTAAAGTGGCCCTGCTTAGGCTAACTCAATGAAATGCTCAGATAAGATAAGGATCTTGCTGTTTACCTAAGCCTTTACCTTGCCTATAGTTCACCTGGGGGGTTGGCCTCTCTCTACACAAATGGAATGCTGAACACAGTATCATTCTTATACAGTATAAAGAGTTACATCTTCAACTTTTCTGATATTGGATTACGTGGGTCACTCTGTCTAATGAGGGGAGGTGCAGCTATGACAGTACCTGCCAAATGAACCCCTCTGTGCTGACTCACTCTGGAGGCCCAGATGGATTCTGTCACAATATTGATCCTCTTTCTACAGGCTGTCAGGCTGTCTGGTCACAGAGGAAGGCTGTGCTTCTCTGGCCTCAGCTCTGAGGTCCAACCCCTTCCACCTGAGGGAACTGGACCTGAGCTACAATCATCCAGGAGAAAAGGGATTGAAGCTGCTCTCTGCTAGACTGGAGGATCCACACTGCAGACTGGGGAAACTCAAGTAAGGAGATGTTTGTTTTTTATATACCTCTTAATGTAATGTCGCTTAACACTGAATATATCTAATTACGTTAATAGGCCTTGCATTTCTTGATGTTACAATTAAAACTGCATGTTTACTCTACAATCTACAATATGGTTGTAGCCACAATCATAATTGTATTTCCAGAAAGCGGGTTTAGTGAAAACTGAGTTTTCAAACCCTGAGATGAGGGAAACTCTGGGTTTTTAGCTCCAGAAAGAGAGGTCACTAAAACCAGACGTTGTAAAATGTAGCTCAGCTCAAACCTAGGTCCTAGTGTTGGTTTGAAGTGAATGTAGCTAGGGACTTCAACAAGAAAAGAAAATGGAATCAATTTGAGCGCAAAATAGTTTTTGAGCTTCATATAATATAAACATTATGTTGGACTCATATTGTTATATTTGCCGAATGTTTTTAACCACAAATATTATTATATTTACTCAGTTTTGGACACCTTTGTGCAGAGAATGATGATACTAAGGCCCAATCCCATGTCCCCCCTAAACCCTAAGCCCTGAACCCTAACACACTTACTTGATGTCACCTAGTAAGTGATTGAGTGCAAGAGGCTACAAGAGCTCAAAATGCTATAAATTGGAATGGTTCAGCACTTTGCGGCATTATAGGTAAAATAGTAATGTTGTTGGATCAAATCTGATGAAAGCATATTTGGAATTTATCATCAAAGGACAACCTACACACTAGGGCTGCACGATTATGGCCAAAATGATAAGCACGATTATTTTGATCAACATTGAGATCACGATTAATTATCATGATTATTTGTTGATTTTAACCAAAACAACTTTTTTTGTCACGTAGGCTAATTATACCATGCAGTTCATCAGTGATGAAGTAAGCAAACAGCGCTTGATCGGCCATGACTGACGTCAACGCAGCAAACCAGGAAGCAGGAATGTCCGACTTTACGCAGCCGTTTATAACTCTTCCCCAACTGCAAGCAGCAACTCTCGCTGGTCGTTTCATGCAGCCGATGTCGAACGCACCTATGGTTTACGGAGCGCTAGATTGGCTTTGCCAAAAGAATGCCGCATTTTAAATATCGCTCCATCACGCGAATTTGATCGTGGGAAGCCAAAATCGTGATCGTGATTAAAATTGTATTAATTGTGCAGCCCTACTACACCCAGTTCTGGCTATATTAACCGTCAGTGAGCTTTGTGTTTAAACTTACTGATGTTAACTGTTATTTCTAACTTCTATTTCTGTTTACGTCAGGGTTGGTTGCTCCTTCCATGCTTGTTTGTTTACTGTTCTTCGTCTTTCTTGTCTTATGAGGAGGGTTAGCCAGGATCTTTTTCTCTCTTCCAGGCTTCCCCCGGTAACCCTCGTGTTTCACGTCACTACGCTGTGAATTGTGGGCAAGTCTGCAAAAATGCAGACTTACGGGTGCATAAAATGTGTTCGAAAGAGCCCTCACAAACTTGACAATTTGACAGTGGGACAGCCCTAAGCCCTCACAGACTTAGTGAGAACGTGCCTCAAAGTCTGTGAGTCTGTGAGGGTGGACATTGGGATTGGGCCTAACCGTTCGTAAACTCCAGATTGATTGTCCTGTTGTCTCTGAGGGAAAAAGCTGTTTGACCCGTGCATTGATTCAGAGCGTGCACGGAGAGAGGGGCTTATTCACGGACGTGTCTGTTGTAGTGAGAGAGAGAGAACGCGAGCGGGGCAAGAAGGGGCTGAATCAGTATGCTGCGTGCAGCTCTACTATTAAATATTTTTTTGTGATGTTAAACAGTAAAAGCAAAAAGACCATTTTATAAATTTGTGGTGGTAAATCTCTAATTGTGGCCGGCCGTTACAAATAAATTAATGTATGGGAAACACTGAAAACTCTGGGTGTGTTACCACGGTAACTGACTGTGAACCTCACCTGCTTGCTGGCAGCTTTTCTGTAACAAAGCATGAGTTTCTCCCCTCCCTCATGATGAGCCTGAAGCTACTGTCAGACATGGGGGGTCCTTTCCTCATCAACCTGATTGTTGTTGAAGCCATATAACACATACGGATGACATGAAATTCTACAGTTTTCCATGCAGAGCTAACCTGGCATTTACTGAACCTCTCACTGTTAATCTGTGCTGTGGAGGTTGATGGACCCTCCTTCTCGTAATCTTGTCATTAAAAAGGAGAAGAATGTGCCAGTTGTTTTGCGCACATAGGATTGTTCCATTTCCAAGACGTTAGCCTGGTCCTAACCAGACTCTCGTACATTTCATTTGTACAGAGAGTCTGGGCTCGCTCCCTTGACAAGCGTTAACTTCCTTGAAGGCGGGTACTCTGTTGAAGTTTAAAACTATTGGATCTGCCCAGAGCCACTCTGGATCTGCCATAACCAATCTCTAGCGTTCGCCTTAGCCAACTCCTTCACCACTAACGGAGCGAGCTGGAAAATCAAACGAACCCCGTGGGGATCAAAGATTGTTCTTGCTCCGGCTTTAACTTCTGGATATTTGGCAGCGTTGCCACAACAGACCGAATGGCTTCGCTCGCATCTTTCTCCGCGGCCATTACAGAACTACAATCCAAACTAGCGCACGACATCAACGTCATCGTTCTCAGCCACTCCCTCTGTTTGCTGATTGGACGGTAAAAAGTTGACTTGAGACATCAACTAATATACGGAAAGCCCTGACGGAGTACAGAAGCAAAATGAAAATTGAGCGGAAGTACGTAGGAGGGCAGAGCCAGGCTAGTAAGACGTGGTTAAATGTCAAATTAATATACTGCTTTGAAATGTACTGAATGAACAATTGCCTCTTTTGCTGTTGAAGTTGGTTTTCTGCTTTCTGAAAATGTCTTCATACTCGGCTGCACGCATGAGAATTTCTAATTCTCTGGATGAGAGCGTCTGCTAAATGACAAAATGTAATTCCAGTGAATTAGAATTGAACTCAGATCAGCTGTTCTGGAAGCGATAACTCTGAGCTTCCCATCTCAGGGTTCATCAAGTCAGAGTTCAGGGTTCGGCTCAGAGTTTGTAAAACCTGCTTTCTGGAATACACCTCTTATGATAAGAGAGAAACAACATGTTTACTTAGAAAGTCAGTTGCTAAGTCACTTATCAACAGGTGAAGTGTATTTTCATCATTCCTCTGCTTATCCCTACAGTGTGGATCATGGTGGAGAGTGCAGGATCAAACCTGGCCTTTTGAAGGCCTGGAGATGTGAGTATTGACTGCTACTTGGTTCTAGTACACAAGGTCATACAAGGGACAATACCATTAGTGACTTGGACACTGTCAAAAATGGACACACACACACACTGTAAACACACACTTTTAGAAGCAGTAATTTAACACAATTACCCACGTCAATACTGTGTGTACATCTGTGTGTGCTATGTCCCCTTCCTTCTCCCCTCCTCCCCTCTTCCCCTCCTCCCTCTGCTCTCCTCCCCTCTTCCCCTCCTCCCTCTCCTCCCATCCTCCCTCTTCCTCTGCTCTCCTCCCCCTTTCCCCTCCTCACTCTCCTCCCCTATTCTCCTCTTCCCTTCTTCCCCTCCTCCCTCTCCTCTCCTCTTCCCCTCCTCCCTCTTCCTCTCCTCCGCTCCTCCCCTGTTCCCTTCTTCCCCTCCTCTGCTCTGCTCTCCTCTTCCCCTCCCTCTTCCTCTCCTCCCCTCCTCCCCTCCTCCCCTCTTCCCTTCTTCCCCTCTTCCCTCTGCTCTCCTCCCCTCTTCCCCTCATCCCTCTTCCCCTCATCCCTCTTCCCTCTCCTCCCCTCTTCCCCTCTTCCCTCTGCTCTCCTCCCCTCTTCCCCTCCTCCCGTTTCTCTCCTCTTCCCCTCCTCCCTCTTCCTCTCCCTCCCTCTGCTCTCTTCCCCTCCTCCCCCCTTCCCTTCTTCCCCTACTCCCTCTCTCTCCTCTTCCCCTCCTCCCTCCCCTCCCCTGTTCCCCTCCCTCTGCTCTCCTCTTCCCCTCCTCTCTCTCCTCCCCTCTTCCCCTTCTCCCTCTCCTCTCCTCCCCTCTTCCCCTCTTCCCTTCTTTCCCTCCCTCTCTTCCCCTCCTCCCTCTGCTCTCCTCCCTCTCTTCCCCTCCTCCCTCTTACTCTCCTCTTCCCCTCCTCCCTCTCCTCCCTTCCTCCCCTCTTCCCTTCTTCCCCTCCTCCCTCTTCTCTCCTCTTCCCCTCTTCCCCTCTTCCTCTCCTCCCTTCCCTCTTCCTTTCTTCCCCTCCCTCTTTTCTCCTCTTCCCCTCCTCCCTCTCCTCCCCTCTTCCCCTCCTCTTGTCCCCTCTTCCCCTCATCCCTCTTCCCTTCTTCCCTCTCCTCCCCTCTTCCCCTCTTCCCTCTGCTCTCTTCCCCTCTTCCCTCTGCTCTCCTCCCCTCTTCCCCTCATCCCTCTTCCCTTCTTCCCTCTCCTCCCCTCTTCCCCTCTTCCCTCTGCTCTCTTCCCCTCTTCCCTCTGCTCTCCTCCCCTCTTCCCCTCCTCCCGCTTCTCTCCTCTTCCCCTCCTCCCTCTTCCTCTCCCTCCCTCTGCTCTCTTCCCCTCCTCCCTCTAATCCCTCTTCCTCTCCTCCCTCTTCCCCTCCTCCCCCCTTCCCTTCTTCCCCTACTCCCTCTCTCTCCTCTTCCCCTCCTCCCTCCCCTCCCCTGTTCCCCTCCCTCTGCTCTCCTCTTCCCCTCCTCTCTCTCCTCCCCTCTTCCCCTCCCCCCTCTGCTCTCCTCCCTCTCTTCCCCTCCTCCCTCTTACTCTCATCTTCCCTTCCTCCCTCTTCCTCTCCTCCCTTCCTCCCCTCTTCCCTTCTTCCCCTCCTCCCTCTTCTCTCCTCTTCCCCTCTTCCCCTCTTCCTCTCCTCCCTTCCCTCTTCCTTTCTTCCCCTCCCTCTTTTCTCCTCTTCCCCTCCTCCCTCTCCTCCCCTCTTCCCCTCCTCTTGTCCCCTCTTCCCCTCCTCCCTCTGCTCTCCTCCCCTCTTCCCCTCCCTCTCCTCCCCTCTTCCCCTCCTCCCTCTCCTCCCCTCTTCCCCTCCTCTCCTCCCCTCTTCCCCTCCTCCCATCTTCCCTTCTTCCCCCTGCTCTCCTCCCCTCTTCCCCTCCTCTCCTCCCCTCTTCCCTTCTTCCCTCTGCTCTCCTCCCCTCTTCCCCTCCTCTCCTCCCCTCTTCCCTTCTTCTCTCTGCTCTCCTCCCCTCTTCCCCTCCTCTCCTCCCCTCTTCCCTTCTTCCCTCAGCTCTCCTCTGCTCTCCTCTTCCCCTCTTCCTCTCCTCCCCTCTTCCCCTCCTCCCTCTTCCCTCCTCCCCTCCTCTGCTCTCCTCTTCCCCTCCTCCCTCTCCCCCCTCTTCCCTCTGCTCTCCTCCCCTCTTCCCCTCCTCTGCTCTCCTCTTCCCCTCCTCCCTCTTCCTCTCCTCCTCTCTTCCCCTTCTCCCTCTCCTCTCCTCTTCCCCTCCTCCCTCTCCTCTCCTCCCCTCTTCCCCTCTTCCCTCTTCCCTCTTCCTCTCCTCCCCTCTTCCCCTTCTCCCTCTCCTCTCCTCTTCCTCTCCTCCCTCTCCTCTCCTCCCCTCTTCCCCTCTTCCCTCTACTCTCCTCCCCTCTTCCCCTCCTCTGCTCTCCTCTCCTCTTCCCCTCCTCCCTCTTCCTCTCCTCTCCTCCCCTCTTCCCTCTGCTCTCCTCTTCCCCTCCTCCCTTTTCTCTCCTCCCCTGTTCCCCTCCTCCCTCTCCTCCCATCCTCCCTCTTCCTCTGCTCTCCTCTCCTCCCCCTTTCCCCTCCTCACTCTCCTCCCCTATTCTCCTCTTCTCTCCTCTTCCCTTCTTCCCCTCCTCCCTCTCCTCTTCCCCTCCTCCCTCTTCCTCTCCTCCGCTCTTCCCCTCCTCCCCTCTTCCCTTCTTCCCCTCCTCTGCTCTCTTCTCCTCCCCTCTTCCCTTCTTTCCCTCCTCCCTCTCCCCTCCTCCCTCTCCTCCCCTCTTCCCTCTGCTCTCCTCCCCTCTTCCCCTCCTCTGCTCTCCTCTCCTCTTCCCCTCCTCCAGCTTCCTCTCCTCCCCTCTTTCTCTCCTCTTCCCCTCCTCCCTCTTCCTCTCCTCCCCTTTTCCCTCTCCTCCCCTCTTCCCCTCTTCCCTCTGCTCTCTTCTTCCCCTCCTCCCTCTCCTCCCTCCTCCCCCCTTCCCTTCTTCCCCTCCTCCCTCTCTCTCCTCTTCCCCTCCTCCCTCTGCTCTCCTCTTCCCTTCCTCCCTCAGCTCTCCTCCCCTCTTCCCCTCCTCCTCAGCTCTCCTCCCCTCTTCCCCTCCTCCTCTGCTCTCCTCTCATCTTCCTCTCCTCCCCTCTTCCCTTCTTCCCCTCCTCCCTCTCCTCCCCTCTTCCCCTCCACCCTCTTCTCTCCTCCCCTCCTCCCCTTCTCCCTCTCCTCTCCTCCTCTCCTCCCCTCTTCCCCTCCTCCCCTCTTCCACTCTTCCCTCTGCTCTCCTCTTCCCCTCCTCCCTCTCCTCCCCTCTTCCCTCTTCTCTCCTCTTCCTCCCTTCTTCCCCTCCTCCCTCTTCTCTTCTCTCCTCTTCCTCTCCTCTTCCCCTCTTCCTCTCCTCCCCTCTTCCCTTCCTCCCTCTTCTCTCCTCTTCCTCTCCTCCCCTCCTCCCCCTCTCCCTCTCCTCTCCTCCCCTTTTCCCCCTCCCTAGAAAGATGGAGTGATGGGGGCATATCAGGGGTAAGGAGATGAGGGATTTGGAGGGAGAGAGGTAGCATGTGAGGGAGGGAGAACAGAATGAGAGAATGAAAGGAAGAGAGGGAGAGTGGAAGAGAGAGAGAGAGGGAGGGACAGAGAGCAGGGTAGAGAGAGAGAGTGAAGAGAGAGAGAGAGAGAGAGAATGAAAGGGGGAGTGAGGATGGGTAGAGAGAGAGAGAGAGCGAAAGAGAGAGTGAGCATGGGTAGAGAGAGAGAGAGTGAAGAGAGAGAGAGAGAATGAAAGGGGGAGGGCAGGAAGAGGGAGACATTCTAATGTGAATGATGATGATCAGTAATATATTGTGTTTTGGTCTCCCCCATCAGATGCCTGTGAGCTCACACTGGACCCAAACACAGCAAACAGACACCTCTCTCTGTCTGAGGAGAACAGAAAGGTGACATGGAGGAGAGGGATGCAGCCGTATCCTGATCACCCAGAGAGATTTGAGGAGTGGCCACAGGTGCTGTGTAGAGAGGGTCTGTCTGGGCGCTGTTACTGGGAGGCAGAGAGGAGTGGAGGAGTGGTTCATATAGCAGTGACATATAAAGGAATCAGCAGGAGAGGAATGGGTGCTGACTGTGTGCTTGGATGCAATAACAAGTCCTGGAGTCTGAGGTGTGATGATAACAGTTACTCTGCCTGGCACAATGATAAGTACACTGTCATACCTGCCCCCCCCTCCAGCTCCCACAGAGTAGGAGTGTATCTGGACTGGCCGGCCGGCACTCTGTCCTTCTACACAGTCTCCTCTGACACACTGACCCACCTGCACACATTCCACAGCACATTCACTGAGCCCCTCTATCCTGGGTTCAGGGTTTGGCCTGACTCCTCAGTGTCCCTGTGTCAGGTAGAATAGCCCACACACACTCTCACACACTGTGCTCACATAGATGTCATTGAAGATTGAACTGTATACAGTTGTGATTGATATCCCAGAGTGTTTGTAAATATTGCTGTGTGTAGAATGTTTGTTTTGTTTTAACCTTTAGATGTAAATATTACTGATATTAAATATGATTAATATCTCTAAATATTACCGACGCTTCCACCAGAGTGAGTTATTTTTCCAAAACGGAAGCTAGCTAGCTTTAGTTAGCTTCCGTTACCTAGCAACCTAGCATAATACTCGTAGCAATGCTACTACCTGCTAGCGTTACTTGTTAGCCTCCTAACTGTACATTTTGAAGCCATACTACAGCGTTTGTCATGTCGTTTTTGTCTATCGGAAAATAGTGGGTTGGAATGTTCAGAATCACACGTGCGACGTTACTCTGTGGGGCTTTCGAACTATCGCACACGTGTGATGCTACTCCTTAACGGGTTCATTGTTGACAAACAACAATCCAAGTTTATGTACCCTTAGTATAGATAGTCCACATATTTAAATTTTAGGTATATGTTTATTGTATGCACCTTCCTGCCAAAGCAAATTCCTTGTCTGTGCAAACTCTAATGGCAAATAAATCCCATTCTGATTCTGATCCTGTCTTTGATCTCAGTTCCACTGAATGTGATGAACTAAATAGTGTCTTAGTGACTAAATAAGGAGAAATAAAGATGTTTTATACAGGATGATAGAAGACATGCTGTGTGTTTGTTGGTGACCCAGTGGCCCTATAGACACACACACACACATGTACACACACACATGTACACACACACACACACACGTACACACACACACATGTACACACACACACACACACCCTGGAAACACTACATTTAGGACAAGTAATATGACAGTATTACCCACTTGAAAATACACTGTGTGTGTGTCTAGTGTGATCCCCTCCCTCCCTACTCTCTCCCCCACCCTCCCTCCCTACTCTCTCCCCCCCACCCTCTCTCCCTACTCTCTCCCCCCACCCTCCCTCCCCACACTCCCTCCCTACTCTCTCCCCCCACCCTCCCTCCCTACTCTCTCTCCCCCCACCCTCCCTCCCTACTCTCTCCCCCTACCCTCCCTCCCTACTCTCTCCCCTCACCCTCCCTCCCTAACCTCCCTCCCTACTCTCTCCCCCCTCCCCTCCCTCCGTACTCTCTCTCTCCCTACTCTCTCCCCCCACCCTACCTCTCTACTCTCTCCCCCCACCCTCCCTCCCTACTCTCTCCCCCACCCTCCCTCCCCACTCTCTCCCTCCACCCTCCCTCCCTCCCCACTCTCTCTCTCCCTACTCTCTCCCCCCACCTTCCCTCTCTACTCTCTCCCCCCCACCCTCCCTCCCTACTCTCTGCCCCCCACCCTCCCTCCCTACTCTCTCTCTCCGTACTCTCTCCCCCCACCCTCCCTCCCTACTCTCTCTCCCCCACCCTCCCTCCCTACTCTCTGCCCCCCACCCTCCCTCCCTACTCTCTCTCTCCCTACTCTCTCCCCCCACCTTCCCTCTCTACTCTCTCCCCCCCACCCTCCCTCCCTACTCTCTCCCCCCACCCACCCACCCTCCCTCCCTACTCTCTCCCCTCACCTCCCCCTCCCTACTCTCCCACCCTCCCTCCCTACTCTCTCCCCCCACTCCTCATCTCCCTCCACTGGCTTCCCATCACGGCCCGTATCAGATTCAAGACTCTGGTACTGACCTTCCGAGCGGTGAACGGGACTGCTCCCGACTACATCAAGTCTCTCCTCCAGCCTTACACCCCCCCCCCCCCCCCCGCCACCTACGGTCTTCTTCTGACAACCGTCTGCTCTTATGGTTCTTCCTTCTGGCACTTATTTAGGTTTTCACAATGTGTGCTTCTTGTTTGGCTCCCCGCAATGTTTGGGGCGTCTCAGTGTTATGATCAGTGACCTGTGCTCTTTTGTAAAGCTCTCTCTTGGAAGTCGCTTTGGAGAAAAGCGTCTGCTAAATGAATAAATGTAAATGTACTCTCTCCCCCACCCTCCCTCCCTACTCTCTCCCCCCCACCCTCCCTCTCTACTCTCTCCCCCCCACCCTCCCTCCCTACTCTCTCTCTCCCCCACCCTCCCTCCCTACTCTCTCCCCCCCACCCTCCCTCCCTACTCTCTCTCTCCCCCACCCTCCCTCCCTACTCTCTCCCCCCTCCCTCCCTACTCTCTCCCCCCTCCCTCCCTACTCTCTCCCCCCACCCTCCCTCCCTACTCTCTCCCCCCACCCTCCCTCCCCACCCTCACTCCCTACCTCTCCTCACCCCCACACCCTCCCTACCAACCCCAAGCCCGACTCTCTCCCCCCACCCTCCCTCCCTACCCTCCCTCCCTACTCTCCCTCCCCACCCACCCTCCCTACTCTCTCCCCCCCTCCCTCCCTCCCTACCCTCACCCTCGCTACTCTCTCTCCCCCCCCACCCTCCCTCTCCTACTCTCTCCCCCCTCCCACCCTCCCTCCCCACCCTCCCCTCGCTACTCTCTCCCCCCCACCCTCCCTCTCCTACTCTCTCCTACCCTCCTCCCCCCCACCCTCCGCTCCTCTCACTCCCTCCCTCCCTACTCTCTCCCCCCACCCTCCTCCCCACCCTCCCTCCCTACCTCTCTCCTCCCCCACCCCTCCCTCCCTACTCCCTACTCTCTCCCCCACCCCACCCTCCCTACTCCTCTCCCCCCATCCCTCCCTCCTACTCTCCCCCACCCTCCCTCCCTACTCTCCCTCCCTACTCTCTCCCCCCCACCCTCCCTCCCTACCCTCCCTCCCTACCTCTCTCCCCCACCCACCCTCCCTCCTACCCTCCCTCCCTACTCTCTCCCCCCACCCTCCCTCCCCACCCTCCCTCGCTACTCTCTCCCCCCCACCCTCCCTCGCTACTCTCTCCCCCCACCCTCCCTCCCTACTCTCCCTCCCTACTCTCTCCCCCCACCCTCCCTCCCTACCCTCCCTCCCTACTCTCTCCCCCCACCCTCCCTCCCTACTCTCACCCCACCCTCCCTCCCCACCCTCCCTCCCTACTCTCTCCCCCCACCCTCCCTCCCTACTCTCCCTCCCTACTCTCTCCCCCCACCCTCCCTCCCTACCCTCCCTCCCTACTCTCTCCCCCCCACCCTCCCCACCCTCCCTCCCTACCCTCCCTCCCTACTCTCTCCCCCCCACCCTCCCTCCCTACTCTCTACCCCACCCTCCCTCCCTACTCTCTCCCCCCACCCTCCCTACCCTCCCTCCCTACCCTCCCTCCCTACTCTGGGCGGGGTCACACACACACACATGAACCAGGGAGCTGGTTTAGTAACTTAACTAGGAGGTAGTTCGGTGACAATCATTGTTTTGCTGAAACCCATCTGTTTGTATCTGTCCATTTGTAGCATGAGAAGGCTCAGAGGACATATTTAGGTGCCTGCATGAGTACCCGTCTTGTCTCACCTCCCTGAGAGCCCTGCATATCCCAGACCTGCTCAACAAAGGAGCAGACCTGATGTCACGGGGACGAACCACCGTTGGGGGTGGATGGACGAGGCCTCTCCCTCAGTGGAAGGATGCTCTCCCAAGCCGGAGGCACGGTGAAGAGCCCACCTGGGATCGGAGGTCCTCTCATGGCTTGGCTACTGAGAGGGACCTGTTAGAACACAGAGGTCTGTCTGAGGCTGTCATCCAGACTGTACAGAGCACACGCATGTGATCCACTGTGAGGGGTCATGTGATCCACTGTGAGGGGTCATGTGATCCACTGTGAGGGGTCATGTGACACGCTGGCAAACTTTCTCTCGGTGGTGTGAAGGACAAAACGTTGACCCAGTCTCGTACCGGATCAAAACGTTGTTGTGCTTTTTACGATCACTGTTTGACAGGAGACTGCGGGTAGTGTCAGGGTATATGCAACAGCCGTATCAGCTTGTCATGAAGGTGTTGCCAGGACGACTGTTCAGCCTCCTGTTGGTTAAACGTTTCCTGTCTGGTACGTACAGGCTCAGACCCCCTCAGAGAGCGTCAGGGCCCCGGTGGGACCACGTGAATTCCAGCACATAACCATGACAACATGGATCTCATTCCAGTGCTGCTGAATCAGCAGAGAGCAGCTGTCTGGGGAATGTCAGAAGGTTAATAAAGTGAAATGGATTAAAGCCTCAGAGACAAGGGTCTAGTTATGGAAGCCTTTGTTTGAACCGATCACCAGCCTGCGCTTCGTTTATCTCACCAGCTTCCTCCTCGCTCTGACTCCGGCTAAGCCAGTGACTGACTTGTGTGCCTTGTCCACACACGCAGACTGTCTGATCATCTCAGGTGACCAGACAAGCGCAGTGGTGTGACCTAACCCAGGCTGTGTGCCCAAGGTCACCAGTGGGATGTTCAGGGTACAGAGCTGCCAGCTGAGATCATTCTTCCCCCCTCCACACAGCGGGGAGAAAGAAAAACGTAGCTGTGTTTATGTCCAGTAGGCGCTCTCTCATGCTACTGTAAGGCTGGGTGTCCCCCTGCCCCCTCCTCTCTCATGCTACTGTAAGGCTGGGTGTCACCCTGCCCCCTCCTCTCTCATGCTACTGTAAGGCTGGGTGTCCCCCTGCCCCCTCCTCTCTCATGCTACTGTAAGGCTGGGTGTCCCCCTGCCCCCTCCTCTCTCATGCTACTGTAAGGCTGGGTGTCCCCCTGCCCCCTCCTCTCTCATGCCACTGTAAGGCTGGGTGTCCCCCTGCCCCCTCCTCTCTCATGCCACTGTAAGGCTGGGTGTCCCCCTGCCCCCTCCTCTCTCATGCTACTGTAAGGCTGGGTGTCCCCCTGCCCCCTCCTCTCTCATGCTACTGTAAGGCTGGGTGTCCCCCTGCCCCCTCCTCTCTCATGCCACTGTAAGGTTGGGTGTCCCCCTGCCCCCTCCTCTCATATGCTAACATCTGGAGTTGCTGGACAGAGTCTCTGCTTGATGGGTCTCACACCTCATTGTGTAACTTCCTGTCACATTGCTAAGTCATGTGTTGATAAGGGTCAAGATGTGATCTGATTGGTTGTTCTTGTGTATAAAGGGAATTGTGAAGCATTGTTCTGTGGATTCTTCATCTCCTGAGACCTTCTCCTCAGCTCTGGCTTGTCCTACTCCTTCTCCTTCCTCACCTCTTGCTTTCCCTCTCTGATTTACAATAATCATGGTAGAGTAGTATGATTTAAAGATTTCATTTTGTAACATGTTTGACTTGTAATTGATTTCATTCATTTGCAATGTTATTAAATGTATATTCATTTAACCTTACTTTGACCATTCTTGCTCTGATTTAACCCACATTTAAATACCTAATTATATTGATATTGGCATTGACATTGGTTAATGTTAAAACACCGTTTAGTTTCCCATCTTCCATCAAACAGGGGAATTTGTTTTGGTTGTTTGGCCAATATTGTCCTGTGTTACTGATGTGATGTGGTGGATCAAGAGTTGGGATACTTTGTCTCCACAAAGCCTCTCTCACTGGATCCACAATGCTCTCAGTATCATGGATATGTCCTGTGTCTCCTGGCATTCAGGCTCATTCCACCAGAGGAGTGGAGACTTCGGTAGCCATCCTCCGTGGTGAGGGAGTGGAGGAGATCTGTAAGACACTACGGCCCTCCCTTTCTAACCCTAACCCTGTCTGAGACTGCTGTTATTGTCCCCATGTACATGTGACCTCCAGCACACAGCCATGACAACACTGCTCTCATTCCAGTGCTGCTGAATCAGCACACAGCAGTTATCTGGGGAGTGTTTACAACAGAAGGTTAATAAGGTGAAATAGATTCAGCCCAAGAGAAAAGGGTGTAGATTTTCCTGGTCATGAAGACTCTTGGTTGTAACAGGACAGAGAGACCAGGAGTGGAACACAAGTGCAGAACTTTTAATCAGAACACAGGTTCAGATGTACCAAGAGCTGATCCAGAATCATGGTCAGGAACAGGTGAGGGTCAGTCCAGGTACAGCAGGTCTATAGGAGCGTGGTGGTCAGGAACAGGTGACGGTCAGTCCAGGTACAGCAGGTCTATAGGAGTGTGGTGGTCAGGAACAGGTGAGGGTCAGTCCAGGTACAGCAGGTCTATAGGAGCGTGGTGGTCAGGAACAGGTGACGGTCAGTCCAGGTACAGCAGGTCTATAGGAGTGTGGTGGTCAGGAACAGGTGAGGGTCAGTCCAGGTACAGCAGGTCTATAGGAGCGTGGTGGTCAGTGACAGGTGAGGGTCAGTCCAGGTACAGCAGGTCTATAGGAGCGTGGTGGTCAGGAACAGGTGACGGTCAGTCCAGGTACAGCAGGTCTATAGGAGCGTGGTGGTCAGTGACAGGTGAGGGTCAGTCCAGGTACAGCAGGTCTATAGGGGACAGGGGAGATAGGGCAGGGTTTATACAGGAGAGCAGAACTTCTGGTCAGAGTGTAATAATCTGCTTTATGAAGTTCATGCTGTTAATGATTCAACTTTCTAGAGTGTGTTGCCACCAGGGCATTGTGAAGTCACTGTGATCTCAGGTAACAAGGGCAGTGGAGAGGTGGATTCTGGGACCTGAAGTCCTGTAGATATCCAGACCAACAACTCTGCATCTATAAAGATCTTGTCTCAGGGATATTGTCTTTCTTCAGTCAGTCGTAGGTCTGTAACTTCACTTGTGTCTGATGTTCTGATGTGACAGTACACCCAGGGCCCTCCTACCTGAAGGGTTAACAGCTCTCATGATGGGGTCTATATCACTGGACTCTGACCTGTTGTATTGTACTGTTCAGTGTACGTGCTACTACAATGAATGATAGCGTCTATATGACCAGACTTTGACCTGTTGTATTGTCTGGAACCTGTAACTAGTATGTGTCAGAAATATTAATCTATCAAGCATTGCACAGTCAGTCGTTGAACAAGTTTAAGAAAGCTTTATTGCTTGCGGCCGCAAGGAGACAAAACATCACACTCCATGGTGCTACAAAGTTTGTCCGCTAGCATGTTGTGCTAGCTACCTATTTAAATAGTATATTCCAGAGACACTCGACTTGAGGAAGCAGCACAAACAGCATAAACAGATTTCTTCTTCAGCACGAAGGACAATGCCTGCTTGACTTGACGTTGTGTTTGTGAATTCAGACCAGGAGAAAGCAGAGGTAAGTCCCTCCAAGGATCATGTTCAGGTCAGGTAGGAAGTGAGGATGATTCTAGTTGAACGCTCAGACCTACAATCCTCCTGAATGGAGGACCAGGGTGTGGTCAAGAGACACAGCTGAACCGTTGGAACAATTGGTTGGACACTCACATGAATAACTATCTAGTAGAGAGTGAAGGATTTTAATGGGTTTAATGGTAATATTTGTTTGTCAGTAGTTAGTTTTTCATGGTACTGAAGGGGATTTTGAGTACAAATGTACAGTACAGATCCTTGATCATTCCTGTTAATCATTGTCTACAGTACAGATGTCTACAGGACTGGGTGTTATTACAGAACATGTGATGACAGAGAGAGCAGTTTCAGAGAAGGTAGTAAAGCTGCTTTAGATAAGATTACACTGTTCATTATGTCTCTTGAGTTAAGTTTGTTGAAAGTGATCATGTGTTAAATAATAGAATATAATCCAATGCTGATATTGTAGAGTCAGACTTGGTGATGTGTCCTCAGTATGAACAGCTCTGACAGTCCCTCCCTTCCTGACTTTCTGACTCTTATTTCATCTACTCATCCGTCTCACACACACCAGCTCTCCATCTGTCTCTCTCTCCATCTTCTCTGTATAATACACACTACACACACACCTGGGTGTGTTTGTGAGAGAGAGAGAATTGTGTGCCCCCTGCACTGTTCTGTCTGAAAGGAACACAGAGAGAGAGAGAGAGAGAGAGAGAGAGAGAGAGAGAGAGAGAGAGAGAGAGAGAGAGAGAGAGAGAAATAGAATGACCTGTCTATATGTCTCCAGCTCTCCTCCACCTGACTACCTACACCTGTATCTCCCTCCAGCTCTCCTCCACCTGACTACCTCCACCTGTATCTCCCTCCAGCTCTCCTCCACCTGACTACCTACACCTGTATCTCCCTCCAGCTCTCCTCCACCTGACTACCTACACCTGTATCTCCCTCCAGCTCTCCTCCACCTGACTACCTACACCTGTATCTCCCTCCAGCTCTCCTCCACCTGACTACCTACACCTGTATCTCCCTCCAGCTCTCCTTATGTCTCACCTGACTAATACTGACTGTATCTCCTATGATTTCTACAGAACAGAAGCTGACAGACTGATAGACATCAGACATGAGCAGGAATGATGTGTACAGTTGAGTAGTGAGTGTCTGGTGGGTTAGAAAGAAGAGATCTAGTTGTGTTGTTCACCTTATAATCTATGAAGCAAACCAAATTAGTGACACTCCAATAAATAATGCTGTTGTTGTGATGAATTAGAGAGTGCATGTTTAAAAATGAATCTATTTTACCAGTATAATTGATCCCAGGACACATACCGTTTAAACTGAACCCTGACTCCTTTCCAAAATGTAGCCCCGTACCTCTGAAATGTTCTTTTGCCAACGGACAATTCTGTGGTAGCACTGTCTGACCCCTCTTCAAACCCCTCTTTTTCACTTAACTCAGTTGTTGTCTTCTGTACACACACCGTGTCGTCCAGGGTCAACGTGACCCCCCCCTTGGCCGAAGCCCTGCTCGGTGGGGCATGTGGGGCAGTGGGGCATGTGGGGTATGTGGGGTATGTGGGGCAGGTGGGGCATGTGGGGCAGTGGGGCATGTGGGGCAGTGGGGCATGTGGGGTATGTGGGGCAGTGGGGCAGGTGGGGCATGTGGGGCAGGTGGGGCATGTTGGGTATGTGGGGCAGTGGGGCATGTGGGGTATGTGGGGCAGGTGGGGCATGTGGGGCAGGTGGGGCATGTGGGGCATGTGGGGCAGGTGGGGCAGTGGGGCATGTGGGGTATGTGGGGCAGTGGGGCATGTGGGGCATGTGGGGCAGGTGGGGCAGGTGGGGCATGTGGGGTATGTGGGGCAGTGGGGCATGTGGGGTATGTGGGGCAGTGGGGCAGGTGGGGCATGTGGGGCAGGTGGGGCAGTGGGGCATGTGGGGTATGTGGGGCAGTGGGGCATGTGGGGCAATGGGGCATGTGGGGTATGTGGGGCATGTGGGGCAGTGGGGCATGTGGGGCAATGGGGCATGTAGGGCAGTGGGGCATGTGGGCCAGTATACTTGCGAACAGGCTCTGCAGACATCCCTCTTACACCCGCGACAAACGGTAAACGTTTTACAGTCCTTCTTCACCTTCCTCTTACTGGCAGAGACCGGTGAGGCCAGTTCTACCGATGTGGCAGCATCTTTGGGTTTTGTATTTGGTAAAGTTGTCACAACATGGCTGTGGGTCACAACGACCCGAATACAGTGCAAGGGTTCCTTCTAGTGGTAACTAGTGATATAACGTGATATACCCCCCCCCCCCCCCCCCTTCACATTCCCTCCCCTACACATCTACGTTGTTGTATTAGGAAAGGTTGCACTGACACGGCAGGGGGGTCACATGACCCTGAGACAGCGCAAAGGTTAAAAGAAAATGCTTCATTTTATTTTTGTATCAGGTAAAGTTGTCGCAACACGATAGGGGGTCACAATCATCCGAAGGCAGCACAAGGGTTAAACAGTAAACTGTTTGTTACTTTAAAATTAACCTTCATCTGGGTCATCACAGGGATATTTGATTTGTCAACTGAGTGCATATGTCAGATTCACTGCATGACTTGTAAGCAGAGAAAAGCTGTTGCTATCAAACGTTGTCTACTTAATCAACTGAATTAGTGTACCGGTGAAGCAATAGATCAAATAGGCCGGTAGATAGGTTTGTCAAGGTATTTACTGCTCCCTTGTAAAAGTATTTTTAGTATTTTTAAAATAGGGTTAGATAAAATACAGTAGTTTATGTTGATACATGTTGTGGCCAGGACCGGTCCTAGGCATAGGCGAAATAGGCAGCCGCCGATAATGGCTGCCTCAGTCGGTTCCTTCCGGTCAAAGTAAATTCATTGTCTGTGCAAACTTTCATGGCGAGTAAAAACCCATTCTGATTCTGATGAAGAGGGGAGCGGCAAATTCCCAAGTGCTCCCGGGGGGGGGGGGCGGGGGGGGGGGGTGGGGGGGGGGTGATAAATCTTGCCTAAGGCGCCAGATGTGCTAGGACCGGCACTGGTTGTGGCTGCTGTATTTTGTACATTTACATTTACATTTAGTCATTTAGCAGACGCTCTTATCCAGAGCGACTTACAGCAAGTACAGGGACATTCCCCCGAGGCAAGTAGGGTGAAGTGCCTTGCCCAAGGACACAACGTCAGTTGGCATGACCGGGAATCGAACTGGCAACCTTCGGATTACTAGCCCGATTCCCTCACCGCTCAGCCACCTGACTCCCTATTTTGTAGTTTATTTTGATACACTTACAATTAAGGTATTTGGTATTTTATTTTTAAATACATTTTGATGTATCTTTGCCCATCCCTGGACGTATTGACCATGACAGTTTATGAAAAATATATTTGAGCGAGTGCTCCACTCTGGATGTTGTCCTCAGGAATGATGCTGACCCTGTCTGACTGTGTGTTCTGGATGTTGTCCTCAGGAATGATGCTGACCCTGCCTGGCTGTGTGTTCTGGATGTTGTCCTCAGGAATGATGCTGACCCTGCCTGGCTGTGTGTTCTGGATGTTGTCCTCAGGAGTGATGCTGACCCTGTCTGACTGTGTGTTCTGGATGTTGTCCTCAGGAATGATGCTGACCCTGCCTGACTGTGTGTTCAGGATGTTGTCCTCAGGAGTGATGCTGACCCTGCCTGACTGTGTGTTCAGGATGTTGTCCTCAGGAGTGATGCTGACCCTGTCTGGCTGTGTGTTCAGGATGTTGTCCTCAGGAATGATGCTGACCCTGCCTGACTGTGTGTTCAGGATGTTGTCCTCAGGAGTGATGCTGACCCTGCCTGACTGTGTGTTCAGGATGTTGTCCTCAGGAATGATGCTGACCCTGTCTGACTGTGTGTTCAGGATGTTGTCCTCAGGAATGATGCTGACCCTGTCTGACTGTGTGTTCTGGATGTTGTCCTCAGGAATGATGCTGACCCTGCCTGACTGTGTGTTCAGGATGTTGTCCTCAGGAGTGATGCTGACCCTGTCTGACTGTGTGTTCTGGATGTTGTCCTCAGGAATGATGCTGACCCTGCCTGACTGTGTGTTCAGGATGTTGTCCTCAGGAGTGATGCTGACCCTGCCTGACTGTGTGTTCAGGATGTTGTCCTCAGGAGTGATGCTGACCCTGTCTGACTGTGTGTTCTGGATGTTGTCCTCAGGAATGATGCTGACCCTGCCTGACTGTGTGTTCAGGATGTTGTCCTCAGGAGTGATGCTGACCCTGCCTGACTGTGTGTTCAGGATGTTGTCCTCAGGAGTGATGCTGACCCTGTCTGGCTGTGTGTTCAGGATGTTGTCCTCAGGAATGATGCTGACCCTGCCTGACTGTGTGTTCAGGATGTTGTCCTCAGGAATGATGCTGACCCTGTCTGACTGTGTGTTCTGGATGTTGTCCTCAGGAATGATGCTGACCCTGTCTGGCTGTGTGTTCAGGATGTTGTCCTCAGGAATGATGCTGACCCTGCCTGACTGTGTGTTCAGGATGTTGTCCTCAGGAATGATGCTGACCCTGTCTGGCTGTGTGTTCAGGATTCTCCTACTGCTCCACACAGCAGACTGCGGTAAACAAAACACTGTCATGGAGTTGTGTATTTTACCATCTAGCTATCTGTAAAGTTTTGTCTCTTAGGTACACTATAATGGTCATAGTAATAGTTAACAGTAGGACTGATAGTAACAGTTGAAAGTGATGCAGATCAACTACATTGCAGGCCTCCATCAGACCAGAGCAAGTTGAGGAGAGAGGATGTATGTCCACTGAGATTCACTCTTTATCTGTTCTCTTCTCTTCAGTTACTCATAAGGTCATTACTCCAGTTCATCACATCACTGCTGTGGCTGGTGAAAGTCTAGTTCTGCCGTGCTACGTCGACCCCAGCATCAGTGCTGAGGGCTGGACGGTGGAGTGGTTGAAACTCTCAGCAGACAGATACCAACGCAACGTCCATCTTTACAAAGAGGGCAGAGATGACAATGAAAATCAGAATCCCTCCTTCAGGACCAGAACAGCTCTGTTTAAAGAGGAACTGAAGACAGGCAACACCTCCTTGAAGCTGCTCTGGGTTAGAGGCACTGATGAAGGAACTTACAAATGTTTTGTTGGGTCACCTACCTTGGAATGGTATGATGATTCCAACATTGAAGTCCATGTTAAAGGTGAATTTCGTTTTCAAGTCTAGTTCTTTTTACTTGCTATTGTGCCTAAACCAAGGCCATCCTTCTAATAACATGATTGAATCTGTATCTGTGTGTTTGTAGCTGTAGGATCTCAGCCAGTGGTCTCCATCGAGGGGCACAGAGGGGCAGGGATGGTTCTGGTGTGTGAAACACAAGGCTGGTACCCTGAACCAGAGATGGTGTGGTGGGACAGTAAAGGAGTTCCCCTCTCTGCTGATCCTCCAGAGACGACCAGAGACTCTGAGGGACTCTACGCACTCAGACTGAGGGTCACTGTTCAGAAGACACATAGAAACCTCTTTAACTGTAGAGTGAAACAGAAATACATGAAGAGAGAGGAGACGGCAAGGATTCATGTTCCTGGTGAGTTATTCAGCCTCACATCTTCCTCTGAAAAAGGTTTGGGATTTTCTGGGAACGTGGGAATTTCTACTAGTGAATAAGAGAGGAAGGACAACAACATCACACAAACACAACAACAAAAAGGACAATATTATACACAACCAATATATACATAGTGATAGACAGACATTGCAGCACTAGGTATAAACAATTGTAAAATAATAGCACTGCTTTAAACATGCATGTTTCAGGTGAGCTGTTCTATCAAGATCACTCTTGGATATGGTCCTTGGCTGGGGTGTTGGCTGTGGTGTTTGGCGTCTCTGTCGTGGGATTAGCTGTGGCCATCTGTGTGCTGGTGAAGAGACATAGAGATAAAGGTAAATGATGGATGAATAAGAGATTGACAGACATGTTCCATTCAATTATTCTTCATAGTCATGTCATTAGTCAAATCTTGTACAAGTCTTACGTGTAGATGATCCATGAGTGGATTCATGTTCTTTATTTGATCTGACCTCTACAGAGTCATGTTGTATATCCGACCTCTACAGAGTCATGTTGTATATCCTGTTGACGTTCCTGTATCGCCCGCGTTACAAAAATGCTGCCCCCCCCTTCCTCAGTTACGACGCACTAAATTCTAACAAATATATTTTTTAGACGCTACACATGTTATACATCATTGGAAAGCTACGATTCTTGTGCTTGTAGATATGTAAACCATTTCAAGATCGAGTCACAACAACAAGTTTAGTCAACGTCTTTGTCCAGTCACCACTTTGGTGATGTTTACAAAGCCAAACGTCTCTACTTACCCTCAAAGGTTCTGTGTCGTCCAGGTATGCAAACAACACATCAAAACTTGATCTGCGTACATTCCCAAGGGTTCAAAGTATCTAACCATGTAAAGTAATTCTCCAAATACAATGTTTTACGTTCATGAATAGCCATTATCCTTTGTTTCATTATGCAAGTTAGCCGACGGAAGAAACAACTTGTTCACATAAAAGTGCACATTCCTCCGGTTAGAAACTGAGAATTTACGATATGGAGGGATCAAAATGTCCGTTGAACCCTCCCCTTTTGATTGACACCTTGTTTGACCCAATAGGAGCTTCCATGCCCCGTTGACAGCCCTCTAAAACCAATTAGGTCTGTGCGTCCTGCCCCCCCCCCCCCCCCCCCCCCCCCCCACACTCTTTCTAAACAAATTTCTCGAACTGGCTTCGACTGGCTCTGAAATGAGCTCGTTAGCCTTGTAGCTGAAAGCTAGCTGAAAATGCCAATACCTCATTTGTATGTGTCTGTGGAGCCGTCAAAATAAAAGTCGATTGCGCAATATGGTATTGCGCAATCAGTTTTCTTTGTGCGCCAATCCTGGGAATCAGATAAAGCACTCCAATGTGTTCATGCTTCAATTTTTGTGTTTCAGTAATACTAATTAGGGATTTAGCTATTATATATGATAGTTCTAAGTACCACCTTTCATTAGAGATAACAATTATGAAAAATAATACCTTTTATCCTGAGTATTTGACCTTGGTTACAAAGGGTCATTTTGGAGTCTCCAAAAGGCCCTTTTAGAAAATGAATGGATGTACTCTTATAAAAACATGTGTCAAATATGAATATATTGTGGTATTATGTTTGACTTTTGATTTGAATTGGGTAAGGCTTCAACCTGTGGTCCAATTTAGTCTTCCAGCTAATACCTACCACCTCTAGGCCTCTTCAGGCCTCTGTTTTCAAAACAAAATCTAGACGGAAATAGAAATTTTCACTTTCCTTGTGTTCAAGCTTCTATTACTCAACACTAGTAGGACTGACAGGGGTCCTGACAACAGGGGACATAACTTCAGAGTGTCAGCTTTCAAAAGAGATCATTTACATGCATGTACTCCAAATGGTTCAAGAACAGCTTCCAATTTACTTTGGGTATGCTGTTTAGGCGTTTTCAGGCAAATTTAACAGGATTCTGAAGAGGATATCTGACCTCTACAGAGTCATGTTGTATATCTGACCTCTACAGAGTCATGTTCTATATCTGACCTCTACAGAGTCATGTTGTATATCTGACCTCTACAGAGTCATGTTCTATATCTGACCTCTACAGAGTCATGTTGTATATCTGACCTCTACAGAGTCATGTTGTATATCTGACCTCTACAGAGTCATGTTCTATATCTGACCTCTACAGAGTCATGTTGTATATCTGACCTCTACAGAGTCATGTTCTATATCTGACCTCTACAGAGTCATGTTCTATATCTGACCTCTACAGAGTCATGTTGTATATCCGACCTCTACAGAGTCATGTTGTATATCCGACCTCTACAGAGTCATGTTCTATATCTGACCTCTACAGAGTCATGTTCTATATCTGACCTCTACAGAGTCATGTTGTATATCCGACCTCTACAGAGTCATGTTCTATATCTGACCTCTACAGAGTCATGTTGTATATCCGACCTCTACAGAGTCATGTTGTATATCCGACCTCTACAGAGTCATGTTGTATATCTGACCTCTACAGAGTCATGTTGTATATCTGACCTCTAGAGAGTCATGTTCTATATGTGATCAGCTATTGTGTTCACACCTCTGTGTTTCCTTTGCAGGGAAGCGTTTCAAGGCCCAGGAAGGTAATAACCAGCATTAGTCTGCAGAGGGAAGTGACTTCACTGTCAGGACAGGAGCATATATAGAAAGGTTAACATGTTCTTAAAAGGCTCATGTTTTGAGATGGTCAGTGTATGTTCTTATGAGATAATAATGTACATTTAAAACACCAGCTAACTCATTGTAAACTCAGATTATACATAAGTTTCTACTGCAGAGTGGTCTTAAGGTAAAATGTAAAGTGGTGTTAAATTACAACTGTTAACAAAAGACTTCTGATGAACAGTCACTCGAGGGGAGAGTGGGTAATGGTAGGGTGCTGGTTCAGCTGGTCGCTATAGATCCAAGTTCAGATTCTGGTGTTCATATGTCTGATTCTCACTGTCATCTCACTTCATTTACAGGTGATCTTAAGAAAGACAATGGTAAGTGATATCCAGTTTATCACTATGTTATGATGTTGAAGCACAACTGTCATGGTAGAAGAGCAGTGCAGCGTGGTGGAACTGATCACTGAACACTGATAAAGACCTTGATATCTTGATGTCATACAGAGTTGAAGAGGTTGTCACATGTACATGGTTGTTACAACACATGAAGAACAGTGATGTACTGCTGTATCTCTTCATATCAGTATCTCTGGTCTGACCCATAGACTTATATATTAATAGACACAGCTAGATTTCTTCCAAGATGGCGTCCCCATTCATTTCTATGAAAAGTGCTCAGTGGCGCAGTGAGGCAAGCAACAGTGCGAAAAATGGACCGCGCCATCTTTCCAGACCGACTAGTCCGGTCTTTCGCAGAAGCTTGTTCCTAGCTCCGAAACTCGTGCATGCTTGCAACTAGCTGTACACGTCATACTTTGCGACAACCAGTCGCGAGCTTGTCCAAGTCCAATCAAGAAGCAGATACATGTGAACTTTACAAAAATCAATGCTATTAGTACTGTAGTATTCCTTTCACTTGGTTTTTAGAAATATTACTATTTTAGATGGAACATACGTTCCACATACGACTCAGACTCACCAAATAGCCTATATGTTGTTCTTTTTGCTTCGTGTTTTTGGTTTGACTGCTTAAGTATTGTGTCGGATTAAAGAAACTTGAATATCTGGCTCCGTCGTTGTTCTAGCTCGGCAAAGAAAGCTAAATTAAGCCTATACCTATGTTACTATTTTAATGATGATGAGTGTTGCTTACTATTAATAGCTTATTGTTAATGCCATCTTTGTGGTTTTAACTGACATAAAGTTCTAACATATAACGACCATAACAATATTGTGGTTATCAGACATGATTTATTCATCTTCGTCTTTGCTCCAGAATAACATGTCAACAATCTATAATGACACCGTAACATGCCACAATATTATAACTAATTATATTAGCCTATAATTACTTTGTCATGCCATGAGCATATAGCCTGGGTGCCAGCCGAACTTATCCCCGCCCACAAAATGTTTTGGTCGGGAAGTTGGGTCTGGGGTAGCTAGGTTGGGGAAAAAGTATGTCCGAACAAGAGCTGTTCGGACCAATCAAATTGTCAGGGCGGGCTTTATACGATGATGGACAGATGATCAACAGTAACGTAATCAACCACGTCAAAGAGCGCTTGGATTGAATTAGTTTTCAACAAACATGGCTGCCGCTGGAGAGCTGAGATGTGTAGATTCTGCCATCGAGTCTGTTTTAGAAGACATCGACAGCGCATTAATTTTGAAAGAGGAACAGAGAAAGGCGATCAAGGAATTTGTCGATGGAAAATATGTTTTTTCCGTCCTTCCTACGGGATTCGGTTGAAGTTAACATACTACGTTGCTCTGATTGGTTGTAGGTCTATCCAATTGAGCGAAGAGGCTTTTTTTTTCAGGGTTCGGTTGAAACACGCCCCATACTCACAGCCCAACGGAGCGGTATGAGCATATAGCGTTCATTACAAAATGGTTAAATCTTCTTTAAAATAACGGAAATAAACTCTACAAACAACCGTCATGTATCTGTGCAACCATTTGTAAAACGTGCTACAATAAAAGGCAGGCAACTGTAGATTATCAAGTCCTTGTTATCATTCAGCTCAGGTAAATCAGCGATTTGCTGATGTTCCCTTTTGTGCTTGTCCGCTGTTCTTATCCGCGAGCACGTTTCCAGGCAACTTTTCTTGACATAAGCAAATAAATGGGGTGCTAGTTTACCTATTTCGGATTTGTTTCAAACTTAGCAAAAATCTTGAAAAATTATTCTATGAAAAAGCTAGTAGTATGAGCCAGGTTCGAGAATGAAACAAAAATATTGGAGGAGATAGTTTTAGATATGTTGACTGGAATTAAAGGGGTGATTGACTCGGTTTTTGGGGTATTTCACACTGTTCCTTAACCCTTGTGCTGCCTTCGGGTCACATGACCCAAAGGTTCATAACGAACCATCGTTGTGTTTACCCAATTTTACCCAATACAAAAACTAATAAAAATAATTTTCTTTTAACCTTCGCAATGTGGGGGGTCTGAGACAGCCCAACGGTTAAAAGAAACTGCTTCACTTTGTTTTTGTATGCGGTAAAGTTGTCGCAATACGACGGTGGGTCACAATGACTGATGGGTCAGAATGACCCAAAGATAACAAGGGTTAAGGTCTCCGAATAGGGTATGTAACATTGGTTGGGCTGAAAATGGCCCGGGTGCTGTTCTATGCCCCCTGATACATCCAGTGAAATTTTCCCGGGAAAAAAACGCTAGGTTTTCTCCTTTTATGGTATGCTCATGAATATATAGATGAGCTGCGCGCTGATTGGTTGGTTTACAACGAGTTAAGCTGCGGAGCAAAGACGCAACACGACCAACACTCACTGAAACATGAAGGTGGAGACTTGAAATCAAAACGTACAAATAAATCTATTGTGTCTACACAACACTGTTTTCAACAGATTGACTAGATCATTTGAAATGATTACGTTAGCAGACATCCCAACCTGCACACTCATTTCCGGGAGGAAATGTACCTCCAGACGCAATCAGGACGCGCGATATGCACCTATCTCTACCAGAAATTACAGTTCGACAGTCTCTCGCTCGCTCGAAATACAAAATCCCCGATTTCCGGGAGATTGTACAGCATTTGCCGGCGTCAGGGAGCCGCTATTGAAATGTGGGAGACTCCCGGACCTCCCGGGAGACTTGGGATGTCTGCGTTAGTTGTTTCCACTTCTGTTGTTCAGGGAGTCAGTTGGCTGAGCGGTGAGGGAGTCGGGCTATTAATCCGAAGGTTGCCAGTTCGATTCCCGGTCATGCCAACTGACGTTGTGTCCTTGGAGAGCGTCTGCTAAATGACTAAATGTAAATGTTGTCGAAGCAAACAGGATCGCCTTAGGTGGGTAACGTTAGCACTACAGCTTAGCAAACAAACTATAGTGATTCAACTCAGCTTCAGTTACTGAGTTAGCTCTAGCTATCTTGCTGAAAAATAGATCTGGACAAACATGCATCTTGAATTGTAGATTTACATGACAACACAGGTTATTTATTTGAATGAAACAGTCAGGAACATGAAATAACGTTAGCCCCATTGCAAATAAACTGCTAATTCATCACACATTCTACCTATGCTCTTGCGTTAGCAAGCTAAACTAGTTTACATGCCTACAGTCTAGGTGTTTTCGCTATCTAGCTATTCTTGCATTCCTTGCAAATCAGCGTTAATACAAAGCAGATGAGCTAGAGTCTAGCTAACATTGACTAGACGGGCATGGCTGATGTTTGTTGTAGCGTAGAAGATCCCTGTGCAGTTCGACACTCGACACATTTGCGCGAACCATTTCACCAAGGACTGTTTTGAAAACCTGGGACAATGTAAAGCAGGATTTGCTATAAGGCTGTTGCTGAAGAGGTGCGTTCCGACCTTATGTTCATCACAACCGCAAGCAGTATGATTTTGTCGATAACAGTTATTTGCAATGCTAACGTATCCTGTATCTAGCACCTGCCTTTCTCCAGTTCTTTCAAATAGATAGCTAATCTAGACAGGCGTTAGCAATAGGCTAGACTGCTATTCGTTTTCTGGCTATTTTTTCGGAAGCTTCCCTTCTAATGCCGACTACAGCTAGTCTAGCTAGCCATTTGCTAAGTAAGGTATGTTGATGTGTTTAGAAACGTATTTAGCATTCTACCTATGCTAGATACAGGAGACGTTAGCATTGCTAATAGGCTAACTGTTAGCGACAAAATCATACTTACAGTTTGCGTTTGTGATGAGCATACGGTTGGAACAGCACCTCTGTTTGGCAACAGCGGCTTAGCAAATCCTTCTTTAAATTGTCCATTCATTCAAAACTGTCTTTGGTAAAATGGTTCGAGCAAATGAATAAATGAGTGTCAAACTTCACAGGGATCTTCTCATAGAAAAACATCAGCCATGCCCGTCGAGTGTCTGGTTTCTTGGGAAAATTATTAAAAGTAGGTATGGGACGTATGGCACTGACGCATCGATGCTTGTGTCGCAAAACCAATACGCACAGTTTAGAAAAATTGTTTTGGAGCTTGTGTCAAATTATGAAACCACGTGATATGTGACGTTCAATGCTTCAAACGTCACAAACTGGTTCAAAGTTTTGCCGCTCTTTTGAACCAGAGCCATAGAAGGAACGAAGCCACCGCTTCTTGTTAAAGACAAATCTCACATTGCCAGAGAAGCAGCACCAGGCATCGCTCGAGTTTCTTCCATCAGTCATTATTATTTAGCCAAATCCGCATTGTAATAATTATAAATCCGTGCACTTGAGTGTTGTTATTTTATTGAAATGACACGTAACATGATAGGACTAGGTAGGTCTATACAGTGCCCAGAAAACAAATGTTGATGATTCGTCAAAATTGTCAACAGTAATAATAATTAGTAAAAATAAAATCCCCCCAGTTCACAATAGGCTTACATATCACAAATGTTAAGAATAAGAAAAAATCAGTGTAATCTAGTTTAATTTACATAAAAACCGTATCGTATAAAGTCCGTCCACCCCCATCGACAGGTAACGGCTTTTTCGGTGGTGTAGCTGGTTAAAGCGTTGTACGACAACGTATTGATAATGAGAGTCTGGATACCCGAGTTCGCTAGCCTGGCTCTGCCCTCCTACGTACTTCCGCTCAAATGTATTTGCTTCTGTACATAGGTCTGGTCATGAGGTACGTAAGTCAGATTCTCCAGGTTGATTTTCTACCTGTCCAATAAGCGAACAGAGGGAGTGGCTGAGAACGATGACGTTGATGTCGTGCGCTAGTTTGTGTTGTAGTTCCGTAATGGCGGCGGAGAAAGATGCGAGCAAAGCCATTCGGTCCGTTGTGGCAACACTGCCGAATATCCAACAGCTAAAGCCGGAGCAAGAACAAGTTTTGCTGAGTTTTGTTGGTGGCCATGATGTTGTGGCCCTCCTCCCCACGGGGTTCGGGAACAGTTTGATTTTCCAGCTACGGCAGCTAGCTCTGTTACAGTAGTGGTGAAAATTGGCTAAGGCGAACGCTAGCGATTGGTTATGGCAGATCAGAGTGGCTCTGGGCAGATCCAATAGTTTTAAACTTTAACAGAGTACCCGCCTACAAGGAAGTCAACACTTGTCAATGGAGCGAGGCCAGACTCTCTGTACAAATGAAATGTACGAGAGTCTGGTTAGGACCAGGCTACGAGTTCACGCCCCAGTGCAGGGAATCTCGGATGATATTCTTTAACTTTTACTGTGAGAAAAGGACATAATTCTAACGGCCTACAGATGTATCACAACATTTTAATGTGTGAGCACTAATATCAGATAAAAATGAACACATGTAGCCTTGATTAAAATATTAAATAACGTAGGGTAGTCTACCGTTGGAGACAACCACTATGCCTCATTCAGCCAGTTTAACTGGCTGCTATATGAAGCTGTTCATTTTCAATGCGCCGATAGTTCGGCTCTTTGGGCCGGCACAATCCGGAAGAAACCACCAAAGCTTCACAAGGCATCGTTCGCCCATCCCTAATTAAAAGTGTCAGCATTCCCTGTACAGCCTGGAACACATTTTTTTAATTGTGAGATTTGCATAGGAAAGAGGTGTCAATGGACTTTGAGGTTCACTGTATGTCCATTTTACCCCCTGAACTGTCGTTATTCAACTGTGACAAGGTAAATTCGGTTCTGCAATCAATGACCCCTTTAATAGAATAAAAACGACCGGACGAGTCCGGTAGCAAATCGGAAATGCAATACCACCTACATCCACCGGGGCCGTTGCCTCAAGCCGAGGGGCGGGGGTCTGGTCTGACCACAAATGGGACCGAAAGCCTTATTTACAATCTCCAGTCTTTCCATTCATATATCTGTGCTGTGCTGCCTCTACTGTTCACACTGGTAGTTTTTGACTGAGGACTTGGGTCAGGACTGTGTAGTGTCGTCATTAGAGGGAGAGTAGGTAGTGGTAGTGTAACAGATGTGGTCTTGCAAGCTCCGTCAGAGGTATACGGGCAACTGTCCGCTCCGACCAGGAGTCGAACCTACCACCTCTGACTTCCCAAGCGCCACCACTACCAACTACGCCAACGAAAAGCTAGCAATTCGTTGACGTGGGTGGCCTGTTACTAGCCTGGTCCTAACCAGACCCTCGTACATTTCATTTGTACAGAGGGTCTGGGATCGCTCCATTGACAAGCGTTAACTTCCTTGAAGGCGGGTACTCTGTTGAAGTTTAAAACTAGTGGATCTGCCAAGAGCCACTCTGATCTGCCATAACCAATCGCTAGCGTTCGCCTTAGCTAACTCCTTCACCACGGAGCTAACTGCCATAGCTGGAAAATCAAACTCCACCACATCATGACCACCAACAAAACTCAGCAAGGATTGTTCTTGCTCCGTCTTTAACTTATAGATATTCGGCAGCGTTGCCACAACCGCAGAATAGCTTCGCTCGCATCTTTCTCCGCCGCCATTACTGAACTACAACTCAAACTAGTGCACAACATCTACGTCATCGTTCTCAACCACTCCCTCTGTTCGCTGATTGGACCTACAAAAAATGTGTTTCTGAAATCCGACTGATGCACTGAAATCCCAGACCTAGTACAGAAGCAAAATCCAAATTGAGCGGAAGTACGTAGGAGGGCAGAGCCAGGCTAGCCTGTTACATACTTGAGGAGTGAGTTTCACCACACACCAGCTACAGTAGCGTGCTGGTTCAGCTGGTCGCTATAGATCCAAGTTCTTGTTCAGGTTCTGGTGTTCATATGTCTGATTCTCACTGTCTCTCATCTCAATTCATTTACAGGTCGGCTCATAAAGGGTAAGTGATATCCAGTTTATCACTATGTTATGATGTTGAAACACAACTGTCATGGTAGAAGAGCAGTGCAGCGTGGTGGAACTGTCAGAAGGATTCCTGCAGAGTGGATTTAACTGCACTGTCAGGACAGGAGCATGTTCAGGAATGTCTCCTCTTGTTCAGCTGTTGAAGAGGTTGTCACATGTACATGGTTGTTACAAAGCATGAAGAACAGTGATGTACTGCTGTATCTCTTCATATCAGTATCTCTGGTCTGACCACAAAGGGGCCAAAAGCCTTATTTACAATGTCCAGTCTTTCCATTCATATCTCTGTGATGTGCTGCCCCCTAGTGTTCACACTGGTAGTTCTTGACTGAGGACTAGGGTCAAGAGTGTTTAGTGTCATCATCAGAGGGAGAGTAGGTAGTGGCAGGGTGCCCTTGCAGCTGGTCACTATAGATCCAAGTTCTTGTTCAGATTCTGGTGTTCATATGTCTGATGTTCTGCCTCTCATCTCACTTCATTTACAGAAATGCTTTATTTTAAGATTGGTAAGTGATATCCAGTTTATCACTATGTTATGATGTTGAAACACAACTGTCATGGTAGAAGAGCAGTGCAGCGTGGTGGAACTGTCAGAAGGATTCCTGCAGAGTGGATTTAACTGCACTGTCAGGACAGGAGCATGTTCAGGAATGTCTCCTCTTGTTCAGCTGTTGAAGAGGTTGTCACATGTACATGGTTGTTACAAAGCATGAAGAACAGTGATGTACTGCTGTATCTCTTCATATCAGTATCTCTGGTCTGACCACAAAGGGGCCAAAAGCCTTATTTACAATGTCCAGTCTTTCCATTCATATCTCTGTGATGTGCTGCCCCCTAGTGTTCACACTGGTAGTTCTTGACTGAGGACTAGGGTCAAGAGTGTTTAGTGTCATCATCAGAGGGAGAGTAGGTAGTGGCAGGGTGCCCTTGCAGCTGGTCACTATAGATCCAAGTTCTTGTTCAGATTCTGGTGTTCATATGTCTGATGTTCTGCCTCTCATCTCACTTCATTTACAGAAATGCTTTATTTTAAGATTGGTAAGTGATATCCAGTTTATCACTATGTTATGATGTTGAAACACAACTGTCATGGTAGAAGAGCAGTGCAGCGTGGTGGAACTGTCAGAAGGATTCCTGCAGAGTGGATTTAACTGCACTGGCAGGACAGGAGCCTGTGTAGAAAGGTTAACATGTTCTTAAAAGGCTTATGTTTTGACATGGTCAGTGTTTGTTCTTATGAGATAATAATGTACATTTAAAACACCAACTGACTCATTGTCAACTCAGATTATACATCAGTTTCTACTGCAGAGTGGTCTTAAGGTAAGATGTAAAGTGGTGTTAAATTACAACTGTTAACAAAAGACTTCTGATGAACAGTCACTCGAGGGGAGAGTGGGTAATGGTAGGGTGCTGGTTCAGCTGGTCGCTATAGATCCAAGTTCAGATTCTGGTGTTCATATGTCTGATTCTCACTGTCTGTCATCTCACTTCATTTACAGGTGATCTTAAGAAAGACAATGGTAAGTGATATCCAGTTTATCACTATGTTATGATGTTGAAGCACAACTGTCATGGTAGAAGAGCAGTGCAGCATGGTGGAACTGTCAGAAGGATTCCTGCAGAGTGGATTTAACTGCACTGTCAGGACAGGAGCATGTTCAGGAATGTCTCCTCTTGTTCAGCTGTTATTAGAACACTGATAAAGACCTTGATATATTGATGTCATACAGAGTTGAAGAGGTTGTCACATGTACTGTACATGGCTGTTACAACGCATGACGAACAGTGATGTACTGCTGTATCTCTTCATATCTGTATTTCTGGTCTGACCCATAGACTTATATAGACAAGAAACGACATTACATTAACTCAAAAACACATTACATTAACTCAAAACGGAAAGGGTAGGTACAACACTTCGTCGCTGAATGGATGCAGTAACTAACAAGAAATGTATCGACAGAAGTACAAAATGCAATAGCCTGACAGAGTTACGTGCACCAGGACATTTGTTTGGCTATCGAAGCATGTAGCAAGTGTTTTTTAATTAATGTAATGTTGTTTCCCATTTGGGGGAGCGTGTCCTTGTATTGGGGGGAGGTGAGCAAGTCATCCTATTTGAGGGGAGTTCACTCGTATTTGGGGAGAGTGTTTTCATTTGGGGGATGCACTCATGTTAGTGGGTGTGATTTACATTTAGTCATTTAGCAGACGCTCTTATCCAGAGCGACTTACAGTAAGTACGGGGACATTCTCCCCGAGGCAAGTAGGGTGAAGTGCCTTGCCCAAGGACACAACGTCAGTTGGCATGACCGGGAATCGAACTGGCAACCTTCGGATTACTAGCCCGGCTCCCTCACCACTCAGCCAACTGACTCCGTGATTTGCACTTCAGGGCCACCGTAGCTTTCCCATTTGAATTGCGGATTGCATTGCCTCTTTACACATTGCCATTTTGACAAATGCATTTTCATTTGAATAAAGAGTCGAAAAAACCTTGTCAATATTAAATGCAATGCAATAAGGGTTCATACTTTTTTAAATTCATAATAATACAAACTGAATTGCGGATTGCATTGTCATTTGCACATTGAATTGCCATTTGACAACAGCTTTACCATTTGAATTGCGGATTGCATTGCCACTTTGCACGTTGAATTGCCATTTGAAAAATGCATTACCATTTGAATAAAGAGTCTAAACTTCCATAAGAAAGACATCTTTGCACTCGATCAAATTCCAGAACCCTCTTTTCACGACTTTTCCGAAATAATTCATCATCCAGTTAAAAAATCACAGTAGGAAAACTTCATTTCAAAGAGTTTTGCTCCTATTTTTTTGTTAAATTGGTACTTCGCAGGTCAGCTATTTCTTTCTGTCTTTCAAGGATCGCTCGATCCTCTATTAACTCAGCAGATGTCGCAGAGACTCGTAGGCGAGTGCCTATTTGTTTTCTGTAATTCATCAAAATCTAAATAAGATTAAGTAGGCTATAGTATACATAAAATTAAGTATATTCATAGCATAGGTATAGCCTACTTTATATTTAGCCTAATTACCTACCAAATGACAATAATTCTATTGTGCATTTTGGTTTCATATTAGGCTATAGCCTAGCGTAACACGCAGTTTTGCATGTCTTCGTGTTGGCCCTATCAGCGTAAATATTCATCAGGCTTATGAATTGAAACCATTCAGACTCTGCGTTTCTAGTGTGTTTTGCAAACGTGCTGAATAATTTAGCAAAAAGTAGGCTCTGTCCTTTACAATGAACAGATTTTCGGCCGCATTGAAACCGGAAGGTATCCTGAAACAACCGGAAGGTTGTCTTCTCTCCCCCCTTGTCTTTTTCTCTCTCCTACCTTCCCTCTCCCCCACCCACGAGTAGGCAGTACGAGTTTCTGCGAGACTTGCTGAAAGAAAAGAGAATCGCAACCTTGAAAGACAAATCGCTGATCACGAAGCAGCCATTTAACTGAAATAGCAATGACAAAATAGCTTGAAACTAGCTTTTACCAATGTAATTTCAATACTGGATTGATTATTGATTAAATATTTAGGAAAAACCATGAATGGATCGTCCTATGCACCTGACAATAAAAAACTTGAAAACTTGAAACTCCCTAGAAGTCGATCTGTGCGAAAACTTCCAGGGGCACTGAAAATCGTCTCCTCTCCCACCTTCTGTCTCTCTCCCCTCCCTTCTCTTTCTCTCCCCTCCCTTCTCTCTCTCTCCCCCACCTCTCTCTCTTCTAAATGAATACATTACAAATGAAATGTGTTAATTCTAGATGTACTGGCATGATATCAGTACAACAGTGCTAAAGAACAACTGATGAGTGCATGTGTATGAGTGTTTCATGGGGTAGCACAAGTGATGAGTGCATGTGTATGAGTGTTTCATGGGGTAGCACAAGTGATGAGTGCATGTGTATGAGTGTTTCATGGGGTAGCACAAGTGATGAGTGCATGTGTATGAGTGTTTCATGGGGTAGCACAAGTGATGAGTGCATGTGGAGGAGCAAGTTTTTCAGGAGTTTCGCCCTAGACGGCCTCTCATACAGATCCTCCTTTTCTCTAATCTCTTCCTCCCTGCTCCTCCCTCTCCTCCCCTCTTCCCCTCCTCCCTCTCCTCTGCTCTCCTCCACCTGACTGCCCCTCTTCTCTTTTCCTCACCACCTTTCACCCCCTCCTTACCTTTGTTCTCCTCTCCCTCTCCCAGTGTCTGCTCTAAGCTCCAGTCGCTGATTGTGTGTGTGGAAGTGTGTGTTTTCCCTATCCTCCCTCCCTCTCTCTCTCTCTCTCTCTCTCTCTCTCTCTCTCTCTCTCTCTCTCTCTCTCTCTCTCTCTCTCTCTCTCCTCCCTCCCTCCCTTCTCATCTCTTCTCCATTCTCCTCCTTTCTTCTCCTCTCTTCTCCTCCCCCCTCCCCTCTTCTCTCCTCCTCCCTCCCCGTCTCCTTTCTAATCAACTTCCCTTATCTCCTCCCTTTCCCTCGCCTCCTCCTCCATTCCTCTCCTGTACTCCATTCCTCCACTCCTCCCTCCCTTCTCATCTCCCCTCCTCCTTTCGTCTCTCCATCTCTCTTCTCCTCTCTACCCCTCCCCTGCCTCCTCCATCCCCCAACATGTGAAGGGAACAGGAGGAGGATACAAAGATGGAGTGATGGGGGCATATCAGGGGTAAAGAGATGAGGGATGATGGAGGGAGAACAGAATGAGAGAGAATGAAAGGAAGAGAGGGAGAGTGGAAGAGAGGAATGGAGGGAGGGACAGAGCAGGGTAGAGAGATTGGAACAGAGAGAGAGAGAGAGACATTCTAATGTGAATGATGATGAGTATTATATTGTGTCTTGGTCTCCCCCATCAGATGCCTGTAAGCTCACACTGGACCCAAACACAGCACACAGAGAACTCTCTCTGTCTGAGGAGAACAGAAAGGTGATGAAAAGAGAGAAGCAGCCGTATCCTGATCACCCAGAGAGATTTGACTACCGTCCACAGGTGCTGTGTAGAGAGGGTCTGTCTGGGCGCTGTTACTGGGAGGCAGAGTGGAGTAGAGGAAAGGTTTCTATAGCAGTGACATATAAAGGAATCAGCAGGAGAGGAGAGGGTCATGACTGTAAGCTTGGATACAATAACAAGTCCTGGAGTCTGTACTGTGATGATGACAGTTACTCTGCCAGGCACAATAAGAAGAGCACTGACATACCTGCCCCCCCCTCCAGCTCCCACAGAGTAGGAGTGTATCTGGACTGGCCGGCCGGCACTCTGTCCTTCTACACAGTCTCCTCTGACACACTGACCCACCTGCACACATTCCACAGCACATTCACTGAGCCCCTCTATCCTGGGTTCTGGGTTTATGACTTTGACTCCTCAGTGTCCCTGTGTCAGATAGAATAGCCCACACACACTCTCACACACTGTGCTCACATAGATGTCATTGAAGATTGAACTGATGGAATTGATATCCCAGAGTGTTTGCAAATATTGGTGTGTGTAGAATGTTTGTTTTGTTTTAATTGTTGACAAACAACAATCTTGTCTTTGATCTCAGTTCCACTGAATGTGACAAACTAAATAATGTCATACTGAATAAATAAGGAGAAATAAAGATGTTTTATACAGGATGATAGAAGACATGCTGTGTGTTTGTTGGTGACCCAGTGGCCCTATAGACACACACACACACACACACACACACACACACACACACACACACACACTGTAAACACTACATTTAGGACCAGTAATATGACAGTATTACCCACTTGAATATACACTGTGTGTGTGTCTAGTGTGATCCCCTCTCTCCCTTGACCCCCCCCTCCTTATCTACTCTCTCCCCACCTAGTCTGGTGTGTTTGCTACGTCCACCTGTAGGGAGAAAGGGGGCAGCATCAACATCCTGAGATGATTCCCTACTGGTTAGTGGAGTGGAGGGTTGGGGTGGCACAGGGGGACATTTCTGGGCATCAGGGCCAGGAGTAGGGTGGAGGTCAGGGGGAGGGTGGAGGTCAGGGGGAGGGTGGAGGTCAGGGGGAGGGAGTGGAGCACTGGGCTCTCAGAGGAGGGGGGGAGGGAAGGGGAGAGCGAGGGACAGAGGGGAACAGGAGTCCAGGGGGGCCTTGTGCTCCTGCAGCCAGCACCCCCACAGCCTCCCTCCTGCGTCCTCCTCCACCCCCTCTCACAGGTGGAGCTGCTGCCCCCCAAGCCCCAGCCGGGTCAGGCCGAGTCAGGCAGCCAGTCCAGCCTCGGCCCTCCCCCTCTCTGGCCCCCCCAGCCTGTGTCCCAGCCCACCGTCTGCTCCCCCTCTCTCTCCTGGTCCCCATCCCTCCCCCCCTCCGGCCAGAGCCAAGCTCCAGTACCAGAGACTGCGCTCCCTGCCCCGGCCCTGGAGGTTCAATTCCCCCTGCTTGCCCCCCAAAGCCAAGAGCCTCCAGCCTGGAGAGGGAGGTACGACGGGGGGAGACGAGAGAGGGAGACACACGAGCCGTCAGCACCACCCATGACCTGGCAACAGGAAGTAAGGACACCCACTCCTCTACTGAGACCACCGCCGCCTTGGCAACCACATACTATGACCCGGTGGCCGTTGCTATGGGAACAGAGACGGAGAGTTGAGCTGTTTGGTGTCTGCTGGTGAGAGCAGCATGGTGACTGTACACAAACTGTCTGAAATGTCCTCAGGTAAACGAGACCAAACACAGATTAGGGGTCACAGATCTTAGTGACTAAATAAGGAGAAATAAAGATGTTTTATACAGGATGATAGAAGACATGCTGTGTGTTTGTTGGTGACCCAGTGGCCCTATAGACACACACACACTTGTACACACACACACACTTGTACACACACACACACTGGAAACACTACATTTAGGACCAGTAATATGACAGTATTACCCACTTGAATATACACTGTGTGTGTGTGTCTAGTGTGATCCCCTCCCTCCTTACTCTCTCCTTTCACCCTCCCTCCCTACTCTCTCCCCCACCCTCCCTCCCTACTCTCTCACCTTCCCTCCCTACTCTCCCTCCCTACCCTCCCTCCCTACTCTCTCCCCCCCACCCTCCCTCCCTACTCTCTCCCCCCCACCCTCCCTCCCTACTCTCTCCCCCTACCCTCCCTCCCTACTCTCTCCCCCCACCCTCCCTCCCTACTCTCTCCCCCCACCCTCCCTCCCTAAGATCTGTGACCCAGAAACCAGATTGAGCTAGATAAGCCCAGTAAGCACAGATGTGACGTGTTTAGGAGACAGAAACACTGTGACATTGATAAGAAGTGCTGACAGAACACACAGGACTGATCAAACAGCCAGACTGGAAACAGGAACAGATATGCAGTGACAAGATGTGTTTCTGTCTACTCATGATTATGTGGGGGTGATTTCCTGGAGTGTATAAAATGATCTCCTCGCATAAAGACTAAAAGAAACTATGGCCATTTTCCTACCAAGTACAAAAAAAGTCAACACAAAACACAGTCCTCATACAAACAGCTCTTTCCACATCATGGATCAGTTCCCTCTCCTGGTGCTGAAGAAAGGTGCAGCTTTTATGGGAGGCAGGTCGTGCTGATGGTTGGGATAGTGGCAGTTGATTGGTCCATTCCGGTCCCCTCCCAGGTCCAATCAGACGGCGAATTGGGACCTGAGCGATTGAGTGAGAGGAAGGGAGTGAACAAACAACACAGACATCATCCAGACCAGAACTAGAGACAGGATGTCTGGTGATGGAACGGTGTACTGTGTGTGTGTGTGTGTGTGTGTGTGTGTGTGTGTGTGTGTGCAGTGGCTCAGCGGGCTCTGGTCCAGGAGCTGCTGTGTCCAGAGGGGGGCCATGAGGAGCCAAAGGAGCAGACCTGATGTCACGGGGACGAACCACCGTTGGGGGTGGATGGACGAGGCCTCTCCCTCAGTGGAAGGATGCTCTCCCAAGCCGGAGGCACGGTGAAGAGCCCACCTGGGATCGGAGGTCCTCTCATGGCTTGGCTACTGAGAGGGACCTGTTAGAACACAGAGGTCTGTCTGAGGCTGTCATCCAGACTGTACAGAGCACACACATGTGATCCACTGTGAGGGGTCATGTGATCCACTGTGAGGGGTCATGTGATCCACTGTGAGGGGTCATGTGACACGCTGGCAAACTTTCTCTTGGTGGTGTGAAGGACAAAACGTTGACCCAGTCTCTTACCGGATCAAAACGTTCTGGTGCTTTTTACAATCACTGTTTGACAGCAGACTGCGGGTAGTGTCAGGGTATATGCAACAGCCGTCTCAGCTTGTCATGAAGGTGTTGCCAGGACGACTGTTCAGCCTCCTGTTGGTTAAAGGTTTCCTGTCTGGTACGTACAGGCTCAGACCCCCTCAGAGAGCGTCAGGGCCCCGGTGGGACCACGTGAATTCCAGCACACAACCATGACAACATGGATCTCATTCCAGTGCTGCTGAATCAGCAGAGAGCAGCTGTCTGGGGAATGTCAGAAGGTTTGTAGATTGAAATGGATTAAAGCGTCAGAGACAAGGGTCTAGTTATGGAAGCCTTTGTTTGAACCGATCACCAGCCTGCGCTTCGTTTATCTCACCAGCTTCCTCCTCGCTCTGACTCCGGCTAAGCCAGTGAGTGACTTGTGTGCCTTGTCCACACACGCAGACTGTCTGATCATCTCAGGTGACCAGACAAGCCCAGTGGTGTGACCTAACCCAGGCTGTGTGCCCAAGGTCACCAGTGGGATGTTCAGGGTACAGAGCTGCCAGCTGAGATCATTCTTCCCCCTTCCACACAGCGGGGAGAAAGAAAAACGTAGCTGTGTTTATGTCCAGTAGGCGCTCTCTCATGCTACTGTAAGGCTGGGTGTCCCCCTGCCCCCTCCTCTCTCATGCTACTGTAAGGCTGGGTGTCCCCCTGCCCCCTCCTCTCTCATGCCACTGTAAGGCTGGGTGTCACCCTGCCCCCTCCTCTCTCATGCTACTGTAAGGCTGGGTGTCCCCCTGCCCCCTCCTCTCTCATGCTACTGTAAGGCTGGGTGTCCCCCTGCCCCCTCCTCTCTCATGCTACTGTAAGGCTGGGTGTCACCCTGCCCCCTCCTCTCTCATGCTACTGTAAGGCTGGGTGTCACCCTGCCCCCTCCTCTCTCATGCTACTGTAAGGCTGGGTGTCCCCCTGCCCCCTCCTCTCTCATGCTACTGTAAGGCTGGGTGTCCCCCTGCCCCCTCCTCTCTCATGCTACTGTAAGGCTGGGTGTCCCCCTGCCCCCTCCTCTCTCATGCCACTGTAAGGCTGGGTGTCACCCTGCCCCCTCCTCTCTCATGCTACTGTAAGGCTGGGTGTCCCCCTGCCCCCTCCTCTCTCATGCCACTGTAAGGCTGGGTGTCCCCCTGCCCCCTCCTCTCTCATGCTACTGTAAGGCTGGGTGTCCCCCTGCCCCCTCCTCTCTCATGCCACTGTAAGGCTGGGTGTCCCCCTGCCCCCTCCTCTCTCATGCCACTGTAAGGCTGGGTGTCACCCTGCCCCCTCCTCTCTCATGCTACTGTAAGGCTGGGTGTCCCCCTGCCCCCTCCTCTCTCATGCCACTGTAAGGCTGGGTGTCACCCTGCCCCCTCCTCTCTCATGCTACTGTAAGGCTGGGTGTCCCCCTGCCCCCTCCTCTCATATGCTAACATCTGGAGTTGCTGGACAGAGTCTCTGCTTGATGGGTCTCACACCTCATTGTGTAACTTACTGTCGCATTGCTAGTCATGTGTTGATAAGGGTCAAGATGTGGTCTGATTGGTTGTTCATGTGTATAAAGGGAATTGTGAAGCATTGTTCCATGGATTCTTCATCTCCTGAGACCTTCTCCTCAGCTCTGGCTTGTCCTACTCCTTCTCCTTCCTCACCTCTTGCTTTCTCTCTCTGATTTACAATAATCATGGTAGAGTAGGTAAGATTTAAAGCCTTCATTTTGTAACATGTTTGCCTTGTAATTGATTTCATTCATTTGCAATGTTATCAAATATCTATTTAATGTTAACCTTACTTCATTCTTGCTCTGATTTAACCCACAGTCAAATACCTAATTATATTGATATTGGCATTGTGGTATTGGCATGGACATTGGTTAATGTTAAAACACCGTTTAGTTTCCCATCTTCCATCAAACAGGGGAATTTGTTTTCGTTGTTTGGCCAATATTGTCCTGTGTTACTGATGTGATGTGGTGGATCAAGAGTTGGGATACTTTGTCTCCACAAAGCCTCTCTCACTGGCTCCACAATGCTCTCAGTATCATGGATGAGGGTGTGGGATGTCCTGTGTCTCCTGGCATTCAGGCTCATTCCACCAGAGGAGTGGAGGAGATCGGTAGCCATCCTCCGCGGTGAGGGAGTGGAGGAGATCTGTAAGACACTACGGCCCTCCCTTTCTAACCCTAACCCTGTCTGAGACTGCTGTTATTGTCCCCATATACATGTGACCTCCAGCACACAGCCATGACAACACTGCTCTCATTCCAGTGCTGCTGAATCAGCACACAGCAGTTATCTGGGGAGTGTTTACAACAGAAGGTTAATAAAGTGAAATAGATTCAGCCCAAGAGAAAAGGGTGTAGATATTCCTGGTCATGAAGACTCTTGGTTGTAGCAGGACAGAGAGACCAGGAGAAACACAAGTGCAGAACTTTGATTCAGAACACAGGTTCAGATGTACCAAGGGCTAATCCAGAATCATGGTCAGGAACAGGTGAGGGTCAGTCCAGGTACAGCAGGTCTATAGGAGCGTGGTGGTCAGACAGGTGAGGGTCAGTCCAGGTACAGCAGGTCTATAGGAGCGTGGTGGTCAGTGACAGGTGAGGGTCAGTCCAGGTACAGCAGGTCTATAGGAGCGTGGTGGTCAGTGACAGGTGAGGGTCAGTCCAGGTACAGCAGGTCTATAGGAGCGTGGTGGTCAGACAGGTGAGGGTCAGTCCAGGTACAGCAGGTCTATAGGGGACAGGGGAGATAGGGGAGGGTTTATTCAGGAGAGCAGAACTTCTGGTTAAGTCAGGCAGCCAGTCCAGCCTCGGCCCTCCCCCTCTCTGACCCCCCCAGCCTGTGTCCCAGCCCACCGTCTGCTCCCCCTCTCTCTCCTGGTCCCCATCCCTCCCCCTCTCTGCCCCCCCAGCCTGTGTCCCAGCCCACCGTCTGCTCCCCCTCTCTGCCCCCCCCAGCCTGTGTCCCAGCCCACCGTCTGCTCCCCCTCTCTGCCCCCCCAGCCTGTGTCCCAGCCCACCGTCTGCTCCCCCTCTCTCTCCTGGTCCCCATCCCTCCCCCTCTCTGCCCCCCCCAGCCTGTGTCCCAGCCCACCGTCTGCTCCCCCTCTCTCTCCTGGTCCCCATCCCTCCCCCCCTCCGGCCAGAGCCAAGCTCCAGTACCACAGACTGCGCTCCCTGCCCCCCCCCCCCCATTACCTAGAGAGAGAGAGAGAGAAAGATCCTATCCTCCTCCCTGCCTTCTCACATGCACAACCTCCCCCCCCCCCTCTTTATCTGCTCCCCCCACCTCCTCTCCTTGTCTCTGTCCTCCTTACCTTCACTGAGCTCTCTCAGTGTGTCTATTGAAACGTTTTCATCCTCATCTCTCTCCCCATGTGTGCTCTCCCCCTGAAGAGAGCACATTCTCCCTCCCCCTCTCCCTCCTCCACGTCTTTGCCTGCAGCAGTTTCTCTCTCTCTCTCTCTGTTTCTCCCTCTTTCTGGATCTCTCTCTCTCTTTATAGTATCCTAATAATAATATTTATAATGCACTTCACATTAGCTAAAATCTCAAAGTGCTACAGGTTAAAAACAAGAAAGGGCGAAAAAAATAAAGATAAAATCATGTCGACCAAAAAAGAAAATGGGACAGAATAGTGAGTCAATCAACCAACGGCTCTGTTAAAAAGGTGAGTTTTGAGGCCACGTTTAAAAGCATTCCACAGTCTGTGGTGTCCTCAGGTGATCAGGGAGAGCATTCCACAGACTGTGGAACACATACACACACACTCACACATACACACACATCTAACTCACTGTGAGTGATAAAGAGGGGTGTTGGTAGGGGGGTGTCTAACTCATGTAATATAAAATTACTTTTCTTCAAGATGTTTATTATATTCTTTGGCCTAGAACAGTTATTGTTTGCTGACCAAACATGTAACAAATGTGACTGTTTGACCCTGGTTGTTCTGCCCACACAGCAGGAATTCTTCAACTTCCTCTTTCTTGTCTTGAGCTCTGTCTCTAGTGTTGAACATCTGTATTAAGTTCTGCAGCCTGTTTCCTTTTTGCTTCCTTACATATTGTGGAGTTCCTCCTTTGATAGACATGAACTATTGAACTGATTATGTAAATGTTTTAGAACTACTGTTCAACGGAGTGCTCATATAATGTCATGTCAGAGAGCCTTTCTATTCCAGACATCATTTTGGTACTGTTTTAGAACTGCTCCTCCTTCCTGTAAGAATAAACAGATAAAAACATTCTTCTGACCTCAGACTTTTAATGATAAGATTCCACCACACCAGTCTGATATCAGGGGGTCCAGGGCCTCCCCTCTGACTCCACGACTGCTGCCCACTGAGTACAAAAACAAGCTCAACTAAACAAAGCGCAGGCAGTCTTATTCTTCATGATGACACAAACTCAAATACATTCAACAAACAGTTCAGACGAGGGTGTTCGCTCCAAGGCTGTCGTAAGTCTCACCTGTAATGAGGCATGACAAACACTGACAACCCGAAAATATAGTATTTATCTTGTGAAGAAAAGATTACAAGTATATCATATTCTACTATAATATAAAACCTGTTTTTGTCCTTCTTACCCTGTGATCCTGGCAGCGTCATGTATTGGATCTGTGTTTTTTGGAGTTCTGACACACCAGTTGTGTCCAGCTGGTCTACTGCTAGGGCCCCTGAAGAGGTGAATAATACCAGAAGAAACACTTTGAGGATCTAAACACTTGCAAAGTCTTGACATTGTTTCAATGAGACAAGTGTCCTGTAGCACCACTAGGGGGCAGCACTAGGACATGGCTGCATTGTGAACCACTGATTAGTGCTTCCACACACAGTAATGGAAAACACTCTCTATCCCTCCCTCCCGCTCCTTTCTCTCTCTCTCTCTCTCTCTCTCTCTCTCTCTCTCTCTCTCTCTCTCTCTCTCTCTCTCTCTCTCTCTCTCTCTGTCTCTCTGTCTCTCTCGCTCTCCCTCTCTTTCTCTCTCTCTCTGTCTCTCTCTCTCCCTCTCTATCTCTCTCTCTGTCTCTCTCTCTCCCTCTCTATCTCTCTCTGTCTCTCTCTCTCCCTCTCTTTCTCTCTCTCTCTGTCTCTCTATCTCTCTCTCTGTCTCTCTCTCTCTCTCCCTCTCTTTCTCTCTCTCTCTCTCTGTCTCTCCACTCACACTTACATACAGTATATTTACACATACAGTACACTGATACAAACACGTTCACACATATACACAGTGTACATTCTCTATCTTTTTCTCTATCTCTCTCTCCTTCCTGTCAAGACTCAGGTTAAGAAAAATGATCTCAAGTGCGAGTCACAACATGCCTTAACCAGGATCAAATCCTCCCCCTCACCCCCTGTCTCATTTACTTCCTCTCTCCTCCTCTACACCTCCCCCTCTCTCCTCCTCACCCCCTGTCTCCTTTAACTCCTCTCTCATCCTCTACACCTCCCCCTCTCTCCTCCTCACCCCCTGTCTCCTTTACCTCCTCTCTCCTCCTCCCCCTCTCTCCTCCTCACCCCCTGTCTCCTTTACCTCCTCTCTACTCCTCTACACCTCCCCCTCTCTCCAAATCTCTGCCATTCTCCCATCCTGTTTTGGCATGCATGCACCCTTACATAAGAAAGTTCCAGTAATAAGACTCCAAACAGGATCAACTGGTCCAAGCATAAGTGTGTGTGTGTGTGTGTATGTGGGTGTGACACATTCAAATATGTACTGTATGTTCATGAACAGTACCAATAACAACAGCAGTAAGAGCAGTCTTTAATGTTGGGATCAGATGAGTACAAGGCAGCACTACAGGTGATCAGACTGTCAGCATTACAGCAGACACACACAGAACCAGATGGAGCACAGAGAGGAGGCTGATGGTGAAACCAGAGTTTTATAAAGGTCAGTAGAAGGTGTTTATTCATATGTTGGAGAGTGAAGGATTTACTGTCAGTCCAGGATAGGGTATTATTAAGTAAATTAGCATGTCTATTCCTGGTCGGATGTCTAACCCTTTCAAATACTGGACATGTGTTTGTTTAACAGAATAGATCCTCGGCTACAATATAACATGATTTCATGTCTGTTAAACATGTCTATTGTATGTCTGTAAATGTTATCATAGGCTATTGTGTGTTGGCAACAATGTCAGTCAGTGGTTAAGGACCTCCCACCTGTGCTGATCAACAGGAAGAGGATGTGCTGTGTTATCAGTTATCAGTGTCGAGGGAGGAGACAGGCTAGGAGATTTGACAACAACACTATGTGTCATTAAGGGTTTAAAGAATATATATTTCTATATCATATTTAGACTACTTTGATCCTCTATAGACTGGGGAGCTAGTGCTAACAGCTTTTGATTGTGGGTCAAAGAGATGGCTAGCCCATGACAACCTATGAAGACATAAACCTTCATTCAATACATCATCTAGTGTAAACCTGTTCCACTGTGTTGCTCTGTGCATTGGTTAATGTTTCATTTGCACTGGGTGACAAGTTATGTTTCTGGAATGATTAGGGGGGATTGTACATCAGACTGGCAGAGGTTTTTAAAATAATGTGTTTAGATCACGTCGTATTTACCCATCATTCTTATAAGTCCTGAGACCCACAACTCCACCCAACACCCATCATTCCTACTGGGAGCATCAAGTGAAAGTGCATTTCCTCATCCATGACATGGTTTCTACAGAGCCCTGTAGCAGGAATGTAGAACTGGGTAAAACCAGATAGATGAGAATCAGACTAAACTCTACAGTGGAGAGAGTGGGGGAAGGGTGCTGAGTGACAGGGAAATGACATTTTCTTGAAGAAATATTGATAAATACAAAATGTTATGATTAATGTGGCAATGAAAATATAAATTTCTATATTTCATTTTGATCACCTCCAGACAGTAGATTGAACTTGCGAGCACTGTCGGTGTACGGTTAAGTTTAGCTTAGAAACAGGTTTTGTTGCAGAGGGCCTAACAGGTAAGGTTTAGTTTATAGCACTGGCAGCGTCTGGTTAGGTTTAGCTTAGTGTGTTTTTGTTGCTCCATGATACTTTTCTTTGTACACTGCTGAATGATTCATTGGCGTGAAGTGTCATGATTATATTTATAAGGGACAGGTCTTGTTTCTGGACATAATAGGTGTCAGAGAGAGAATGACCTGTCTATATGGTTCAGTCAGGATCATGTCTTAGCAGGTCCAGGATGCTTGACTGATATAAATGACCTGAGTGACAAACCAGCACCTTGGGAAGTGGAGATTTGATCAATGCAGGTTAATGAAGGAAAGCATGTTTACAACTCCTCTCCTATATACACAGACTGCATCATGTAGACCTCTCCTATATACACAGACTGCATCTTGTAGACCTCTCCTATATACACAGACTGCATCTTGTAGACCTCTCCTATATACACAGACTGCATCATGTAGACCTCTCCTATATACACAGACTGCATCATGTAGACCTCTCCTATATACACAGACTGCATCTTGTAGACCTCTCCTATATACACAGACTGCATCTTGTAGACCTCTCCTATATACACAGACTGCATCTTGTAGACCTCTCCTATATACACAGACTGCATCTTGTAGACCTCCTATATACACAGACTGCATCATGTAGACCTCTCCTATATACACAGACTGCATCTTGTAGACCTCTCCTATATACACAGACTGCATCTTGTAGACCTCTCCTATATACACAGACTGCATCATGTAGACCTCTCCTATATACACAGACTGCATCATGTAGACCTCTCCTATATACACAGACTGCATCTTGTAGACCTCTCCTATATACACAGACTGTATCTTGTAGACCTCTCCTATATACACAGACTGCATCATGTAGACCTCTCCTATATACACAGACTGCATCATGTAGACCTCTCCTATATACACAGACTGCATCATGTAGACCTCTCCTATATACACAGACTGCATCTTGTAGACCTCTCCTATATACACAGACTGTATCTTGTAGACCTCTCCTATATACACAGACTGCATCATGTAGACCTCTGCTATATACACAGACTGCATCATGTAGACCTCTCCTATATACACAGACTGCATCATGTAGACCTCTCCTATAAACACAGACTGCATCATGTAGACCTCTCCTATATACACAGACTGCATCTTGTAGACCTCTCCTATATACACAGACTGCATCATGTAGACCTCTCCTATATACACAGACTGCATCATGTAGACCTCTCCTATATACACAGACTGCATCTTGTAGACCTCTCCTATATACACAGACTGCATCATGTAGACCTCTCCTATATACACAGACTGCATCATGTAGACCTCTCCTATATACACAGACTGCATCTTGTAGACCTCTCCTATATACAGACTGCATCATGTAGACCTCTCCTATATACACAGACTGCATCATGTAGACCTCTCCTATATACACAGACTGCATCTTGTAGACCTCTCCTATATACACAGACTGCATCATGTAGACCTCTCCTATAAACACAGACTGCATCATGTAGACCTCTCCTATATACACAGACTGCATCATGTAGACCTCTCCTATATACACAGACTGCATCATGTAGACCTCTCCTATATACACAGACTGCATCTTGTAGAACTCTCCTATATACACAGACTGCATCTTATAGACCTATATACACAGACTGCATCTTGTAGACCTCTCCTATATACACAGACTGCATCATGTAGCCCTCTCCTATATACACAGACTGCATCTTGTAGACCTCCTATATACACAGACTGCATCTTGTAGACTGCACCCCCTCAGTCTCACCATGTGTCCATCTCTGGGTTAACTTTGCCTCAAATGTTCTCAGTTCTCTGTTACCTCAACCGGTCAGGTTAGCTCTGTCTTCTGTTACAGGGAGGGACATGTTCACAACAACCGCATTTCCTCATTCCTGGCTTGGTTTCTACAGAACAGAGGCTGACAGACTGAGACATGAGCAGGAATGATGAGTACAGTTGAGGAGTGACTGCCTGGTTCTCAGAAAGAAGAGATTCATATAAAAGTTATAAACATTTAGACAATGCATCATTAACATTAGACTATTTTTGTAAAACATAAAATATTTGTACATGAAGCCAGTCTAAATTGTTATGGTGCGCGTTGGGGTACAACGAAATGCAGGAGAGGTAGCCAGTCAGAGCGTCAAAACCATGGTTTATTCTTGAACTCGGAAACAGACAAGATACTTACAGGGCAAGGACCAGACCAACTCTGGACACAAAACTGGAACCTAAATACACAGAACCAAACAAGACACAGGTGGACACGATAAGACTAACGAGAACTGAAACCACTCAACGAGACACAGGTGAAGACCATGACAGACAAAGGGAAACACTAGGGCAGGGCAAAACCGAAAACAAGGGGGCACGGCTGTGGCCGTGACATAAATAAAACTAGTGCCATCTTCCAAGTTGGAGGCCTTCTCCTTCTTTATCTCTCTGCCTCCCCCCTCTCTCTCTCTCTCTCTCTCTGTCTCTCTCTCTACCTCCCTCACAGTCTTGTCCTCTTCTTCCGCCCCTCCCTCCGTCTTTCTCCCCCTCTCCCCCCCCCCCCCTCTCTCTCTCTCTCTCTCTCTCTCTCTCTCTCTCTCTCTCTCTCTCTCTCTCTCTCTCTCTCTCTCTCTCTCTGCAGAACCTATTCCTCCATCTCCTCCCTCTCTTGTTCTGTGTACAGTTCCCTTATAGTTAGGTTCCACATCCTTCATTGTTCAGGCAGCAAGACACTCAATGATTATCAAAGATTATGCCCAATTCCCTTCAGATTAATATCACCAGTTCCATTGTTTATTTGCTCTGATTCTATCAAGGAACTTGAAGAGGATTAGATAGATCGGTAAAATGATTAACGAGCCATGCTGTTGTTGGTCATTTATAAATGTATTCTAAATACTGTAATTACACTGACATTGTTGTAATCCTGTAAACTCTATAAACATAGATAATCATACAGACACATGTCATACGTTACTGATCCATCAAGGTTTTCTAAGAGGAAGTGAGGTAGTGCTCAGTACAGCTGATGGTGCAGTATGATGGAGTGGAGCTTGTTGTAAGAGGAAGTGAGGTAGTGCTCAGTACAGCTGATGGTGCAGTATGATGGAGTGGAGCTTGTTGTAAGAGGAAGTGAGGTAGTGCTCAGTACAGCTGATGGTGCAGTATGATGGAGTGGAGCTTGTTGTAAGAGGAAGTGAGGTAGTGCTCAGTACAGCTGAGGGTGCAGTATGATGGAGTGGAGCTTGTTGTCTTCTGTTGTCTTATGTCAGTATGAGGTAAATGACTGAGGTACTGAATACATTTTAACTGGGTTGTTTACATCATAGTGGTGTGTTCTTAATGAGGGTATCAAGCAGGGGTGATTCTAGGATCAGACCTTTAGGGGTGCTCAGCCCCCAATGAGAATGTGACATGAATACAGTGCCTTGCAAAAGTGCTAAACCCCCTTGCTAATATAAATCCCTAATTTCACTGGATAACAAGAAATACATTTATGTATTATTATGCAAAATATTGAATGAATGAAAAAACTAAGGATGTCCCTTTCTTCATGAACTACCAGAATCAAATGATAATAAACAATATTTTTTAAATGTTTTTATTATTATTTTTAGGGGTGCTGAGATGAAATTTAGGGGTGCTTGAGCACCCCTAAAAAGGGTCTAAAATCGCCACTGGTATCAAGTTAGTTTTCCTTCCTCTCTTGAGGTAAAAGTCTGACAGGGTTGGATTATATCTGTTATTTGTTTACAGGTCTACAGGTCTGGCTTTAAAATCCTTCTAATCTGACCCTGAGGAGAGAAGTTCTGACTTTGAGAGGGAGGAGGGGGCACTGCCTCTAAAATGAGTATCTCTGGAGAGAGAGAGGAAGGGGGCCCTGCCTCTAAAATGAGTCTCTCTGGGAAGAGAGAGGAGGGGTGCCCTGCCTCTAAAATGAGTCTCGTTGAATGTTGTTGAATATGGTGTTTTCTTGGATGATGTGGCTTTGAATTTCTCGTAATCTGATTTGATTATTTTCCATAACCAAGTTTACAATGGCAGCATCCTGTACCCCGGTGAACATTTGGCCACTTCCTCCACCATGGTTGCATCTCTCAGTCATTTAGAAAAACAAAAAAACTATAATATAGGGCTTGGACAATGCAGCCTAAATATATTTCTCCACAGTAGAGTAAATTGTACAGGAAACTTGTACAGTTAGTGTATGACATCAGCCATGGGGTGTACTTCATAGTGTGAAAGAAATGTTGGTTACATACCTGTGCTCCAGTCTAGATGGTTACATACCTGTACTCCAGTCTAGATGGTCACATACCTGTACTCCAGTCTAGATGGTTACATACCTGTACTCCAGTCTAGATGGTTACATACCTGTACTCCAGTCTAGATGGTTACATACCTGTACTCCAGTCTAGATGGTTACATACCTGTACTCCAGTCTAGATGGTTACATACCTGTACTCCAGTCTAGATGGTCACATACCTGTACTCCAGTCTAGATGGTTACATACCTGTACTCCAGTCTAGATTGTTACATACCTGTACTCCAGTCTAGATGGTTACATACCTGTGCTCCAGTCTAGATTGTTACATACCTGTACTCCAGTCTAGATGGTTACATACCTGTGCTCCAGTCTAGATGGTTACATACCTGTGCTCCAGTCTAGATGGTCACATACCTGTGCTCCAGTCTAGATGGTCACATACCTGTGCTCCAGTCTAGATGGTCACATACCTGTACTCCAGTCTAGATGGTCACATACCTGTACTCCAGTCTAGATGGTCACATACCTGTGCTCCAGTCTAGATGGTTACATACCTGTACTCCAGTCTAGATGGTCACATACCTGTGCTCCAGTCTAGATGGTTACATACCTGTGCTCCAGTCTAGATGGTTACATACCTGTACTCCAGTCTAGATGGTCACATACCTGTACTCCAGTCTAGATGGTTACATACCTGTACTCCAGTCTAGATGGTTACATACCTGTACTCCAGTCTAGATGGTTACATACCTGTACTCCAGTCTAGATGGTTACATACCTGTACTCCAGTCTAGATGGTTACATACCTGTACTCCAGTCTAGATGGTCACATACCTGTACTCCAGTCTAGATGGTTACATACCTGTGCTCCAGTCTAGATGGTTACATACCTGTACTCCAGTCTAGATGTCCGGATGACAGAGGCAACAGTAAAACGGCCCCCTCTCATTCTCCCTCCCCCTCTCATTCTCCCTCCCCCTCTCATTCTCCCTCCCCCTCTCATTCTCCCTCCCCCTCTCATTCTCCCTCCCCCTCTCATTCTCCCTCCCCCTCTCATTCTCCCTCCCCCTCTCATTCTTGCTCCCCCTCTCATTCTCCCCCTCCCTCTTCCTGCAACGTCTTCCATTGTTGTTGTAAAAAAAAAAGTGCTCATCTGTGGTCTTTTCATAGTGTTTACTTCCTGAATGAAGTGGTAACAATTGACCATTGATTTAAAAAGTGCCATTTTGAATTGCAAAATGTGTGTAAAGCAGAAAATGTGTTTAGACTTTTGGAGACTTGAAAAGAGTTTTTGGGAGGGGGGTGTCTAACTCACTGTGTGTGATAAAGAGGGGTGTGTCAGTTTAAATAATTGTGCTGTGCATGTCATTTTAGTGTGTTAGCAGTTGGAAAAAAACTGGAAGTAACTGTTCTAGATCTAAAGCAAAGCTGCTTGAGAACACACTGAATCATCAGTTTAGGTGTCAGAGACAGAACAGAACACCATGATATTAATAATCATATTCTACTGAAATGTGAACATTAGCGCCATACATTACATATAGATTCATCTAATTGTAGCTTCTTAGCCATATGTTGTGGATTCATTAAAATCAACTATATACATTATATAATGAAATAGATCATTACATTTCTTATGTGTGGTGTTTCTCCTGCGTGTTTGTCTCTTTTCAGCTCCTGCTCTTAGGATCAAGTTTCAGCTCCTCCTGTTTCCTATTGGCTGATATAAGGAGGTGGGTGAGGCCTGAAATGAAAGAGGAGGGTTAGGTGAAAGTGAAAGTCAAAATATCTTTTACAGGATCCATTTTGTGACTAAAAGAATGTGTAAAACAGATTCTCAAACTGAAAAGAAGATTTTAAAGTAAGTCATTTTACAATATTCTTTCCCAGTATCAATGTACACATACAGTAAAAGAGAAGGGGAGGTTTCAGAGTTATGGCATCTTAGTACCACAGTTTTCTAACAGGAAATGAAACGGCCTTTCGCTCAGTCTAATGGCCAACATGCAACAAGTTATAACTAACTCACTATGGTCTAATAATATCAAGATCACTTTTATTGTTTCATATAATTAACCAGCCATAGTGTTGATGGTCGTTTAGAAACAAATTATAAATCTTCCAATTACATTTTTTTCTTCACATATACTAAAAACTAACGTACATCCACAGAGACATGTGACAGGTCCGTTAAGGTTTTTCTAAGAGGAAGTGAGTTAGTGCTCAGTACTTGTTGTCTTATCTTATGTCAGTATCAGACTGAGATACTGAAGTAGTTTTAACAAAGCTGTTTTTGTCACATTGGTGTGTCATCAATGTTTATCAATGAACAGTTTTTGTTTTGTATGTGTTTTAATTGAGTTGTTTACATCATAGAGGGGTGTTATGAATCAGGGTAAAAAGTAAGTTATCCTATCCTTCTTCTCTTGAGGTAGCAGTTTAATAAGGTTGGATTCTAACTTGTTTGTTTACAGGTCTGGCTTCAAAATACTTCTACTAATCAGACCCTGAAGAGGAACGTTCTGTATTTTAGAGAGTGGAGGGAGAGAAGAGGGTGGTATTGCCTCTAAAATGAGTCTCTCAGGGGAGAGAGAGGAGGGGGGCACTGCCTCTAAAATGAGTCACCCTGGGGAGAGAGAGGAGGGGGTCCCTGCCTCTAAAATGAGTCTCTCTGGGGAGAGAGAAGAAGGGGTCCCTGCCTCTAAAATGAGTCTCTCTGGTGAACATGACATGGACACCAAAGCTAAGAGGTAAGATGAGAATCCATACCTGTTCATGACTGTTCTCCATCTCAGAGCTCAGCAGTGATATTATGACATCATCATTAGTCAGAATAAATGAGAGACTGAAGGTCTGTCTCTGTTGTGTTGAAGCCCAATCCAGCAGAGACCAGCCTCACCTGTACCCAGCTGTGTGTCCATGAAGAGTGACAGGTCTATGAATCAACCTATCATGTTCAGTGATGGAGGAGGACCTTCTAATGAGGAAGGGTATGTACTGACCTCTGCTGGTTAACCTAAAACAGGGTTAGAGCTGCTGACTGTAGATACTGAAGTATCCCTCATCACATCCCTACTAAAACACAGGGTTAGAGCTTCTGACTGTAGATACTAAAGTATCTCTCATCACATCCCTACTAAAACACAGGGTTAGAGCTGCTGACTGTAGATACTAAAGTATCCCTCATCGCATCCCTACTAAAACACAGGGTTAGAGCTGCTGACTGTAGATACTAAAGTATCCCTCATCACATCCCTACTAAAACACAGGGTTAGAGCTGCTGACTGTAGATACTAAAGTATCCCTCATCACATCCCTACTAAAACACAGGGTTAGAGATGCTGACTGTAGATACTAAAGTATCCCTCATCACATCCCTACTAAAACACAGGGTTAGAGATGCTGACTGTAGATTCTAAAGTATCCCTCATCACATCCCTACTAAAACACAGGGTTAGAGATGCTGACTGTAGATACTAAAGTATCCCTCATCACATCCCTACTAAAACACAGGGTTAGAGATGCTGACTGTAGATACTAAAGTATCCCTCATCACATCCCTACTAAAACACAGGGTTAGAGCTGCTGACTGTAGATACTAAAGTATCCCTCATCACATCCATACTAAAACACAGGGTTAGAGCTGCTGACTGTAGATACTAAAGTATCCCTCATCACATCCCTACTAACACACAGGGTTAGAGCTGCTGACTGTAGATACTAAAGTATCCCTCATCACATCCCTACTAAAACACAGGGTTAGAGCTGCTGACTGTAGATACTAAAGTATCCCTCATCACATCCCTACTAAAACACAGGGTTAGAGATACTGACTGCCAGCCTGGTTGACATACAGACCATGTGGTAAAGGTTCACAGTGAGAGATACAGAGTAACAACAGGTCTGGAAACCTGCCTTTCTGACTCTCATTCAAGTTGAACAGCAACATTAAAGCCTGGATCTGACCCTACTGATGAATGACTACAGCAACACATGTTGGACAGTATGATATATCTGTGGTGTCTACTTTAGTGATTTATGTTTGTAAGACACTTTGTTGTATTTGTTGACAGGATGAGACAGCAGAGACCAGCCTCACCTGTACCCAGCTGTGTGTCCATGAAGAGTGACAGGTCTATGAATCCACCTATCATGTTCAGTGATGGAGGAGGGCCTTCTAATGAGGAAGGGTATGTACTGACCTCTGCTGGTTAAACTAAAACACAGGGTTAGAGCTGCAGACTGTAGATACTAAAGTATCCCTCATCACATCCCTACTAAAACACAGGGTTAGAGATGCTGACTGTAGATACTAAAGTATCCCTCATCACATCCCTACTAAAACACAGGGTTAGAGATGCTGACTGTAGATACTAAAGTATCCCTCATCACATCCCTACTAAAACACAGGGTTAGAGATGATGACTCTAGATACTAAAGTATCCCTCATCACATCCCTACTAAAACACAGGGTTAGAGCTGCTGACTGTAGATACTAAAGTATCCCTCATCACATCCCTACTAAAACACAGGGTTAGAACTGCTGACTGTAGATACTAAAGTATCCCTCATCACATCCCTACTAAAACACAGGGTTAGAGATGCTGACTGTAGATACTAAAGTATCCCTCATCACATCCCTACTAAAACACAGGGTTAGAGCTGCTGACTGTAGATACTAAAGTATCCCTCATCACATCCCTACTAACACACAGGGTTAGAGCTGCTGACTGTAGATACTAAAGTATCCCTCATCACATCCCTACTAAAACACAGGGTTAGAGCTGCTGACTGTAGATACTAAAGTATCCCTCATCACATCCCTACTAAAACACAGGGTTAGAGCTGCTGACTGTAGATACTAAAGTATCCCTCATCACATCCCTACTAAAACACAGGGTTAGAGCTGCTGACTGTAGATACTAAAGTATCCCTCATCACATCCCTACTAAAACACAGGGTTAGAGATACTGACTGCCAGCCTGGTTGACATACAGACCATGTGGTAAGGGGAGTCAGGTGGCTGAGCGGTGAGGGAAGCGGGCTAGTAATCCGAAGGTTGCCAGTTCGATTCCCGGTCATGCCAACTGACGTTGTGTCCTTGGGCAAGGCACTTCACCCTACTTGCCTCGGGGGAATGTCCCTGTACTTACTGTAAGTCGCTCTGGATAAGAGCGTCTGCTAAATGACTAAATGTAAATGTAAATGTAAAGGTTCACAGTGAGAGATACAGAGTAACAACAGGTCTGGAAACCTGCCTTTCTGACTCTCATTCAAGTTGAACAGCAACATTAAAGCCTGGATCTGACCCTACTGATGAATGACTACAGCAACACATGTTGGACAGTATGATATATCTGTGGTGTCTACTTTAGTGATTTATGTTTGTAAGACACTTTGTTGTATTTGTTGACAGGATGAGACAGCAGAGACCAGCCTCACCTGTACCCAGCTGTGTGTCCATGAAGAGTGACAGGTCTATGAATCCACCTATCATGTTCAGTGATGGAGGAGGGCCTTCTAATGAGGAAGGGTATGTACTGACCTCTGCTGGTTAAACTAAAACACAGGGTTAGAGCTGCAGACTGTAGATACTAAAGTATCCCTCATCACATCCCTACTAAAACACAGGGTTAGAGCTGCTGACTGTAGATACTAAAGTATCCCTCATCACATCCCTACTAAAACACAGGGTTAGAGCTGCTGACTGTAGATACTAAAGTACCCCTCATCACATCCCTACTAAAACACAGGGTTAGAGATGCTGACTGTAGATTCTAAAGTATCCCTCATCACATCCCTACTAAAACACAGGGTTAGAGATGCTGACTGTAGATACTAAAGTATCCCTCATCACATCCCTACTAAAACACAGGGTTAGAGCTTCTGACTGTAGATACTAAAGTATCCCTCATCACATCCCTACTAACACACAGGGTTAGAGCTGCTGACTGTAGATACTAAAGTATCCCTCATCACATCCCTACTAAAACACAGGGTTAGAGCTGCTGACTGTAGATACTAAAGTATCCCTCATCACATCCCTACTAAAACACAGGGTTAGAGCTGCTGACTGTAGATACTAAAGTATCCCTCATCACATCCCTACTAAAACACAGGCTTAGAGCTGCTGACTGTAGATACTAAAGTATCCCTCATCACATCCCTACTAAAACACAGGGTTAGAGATACTGACTGCCAGCCTGGTTGACATACAGACCATGTGGTAAAGGTTCACAGTGAGAGATACAGAGTAACAACAGGTCTGGAAACCTGCCTTTCTGACTCTCATTCAAGTTGAACAGCAACATTAAAGCCTGGATCTGACCCTACTGATGAATGACTACAGCAACACATGTTGGACAGTATGATATATCTGTGGTGTCTACTTTAGTGATTTATGTTTGTAAGACACTTTGTTGTGTTTGTTGACAGGATGAGACAGCAGAGACCAGCCTCACCTGTACCCAGCTGTGTGTCCATGAAGAGTGACAGGTCTATGAATCCACCTATCATGTTCAGTGATGGAGGAGGGCCTTCTAATGAGGAAGGGTATGTACTGACCTCTGCTGGTTAAACTAAAACAGGGTTAGAGCTGCTGACTGTAGATACTGAAGTATCCCTCATCACATCCCTACTAAAACACAGGGTTAGAGATGCTGACTGTAGATTCTAAAGTATCCCTCATCACATCCCTACTAAAACACAGGGTTAGAGATGCTGACTGTAGATACTAAAGTATCCCTCATCACATCCCTACTAAAACACAGGGTTAGAGATGCTGACTGTAGATACTAAAGTATCCCTCATCACATCCCTACTAACACACAGGGTTAGAGCTGCTGACTGTAGATACTAAAGTATCCCTCATCACATCCCTGCTAAAACACAGGGTTAGAGCTGCTGACTGTAGATACTAAAGTATCCCTCATCACATCCCTACTAAAACACAGGGTTAGAGATACTGACTGCCAGCCTGGTTGACATACAGACCATGTGGTAAAGGTTCACAGTGAGAGATACAGAGTAACAACAGGTCTGGAAACCTGCCTTTCTGACTCTCATTCAAGTTGAACAGCAACATTAAAGCCTGGATCTGACCCTACTGATGAATGACTACAGCAACACATGTTGGACAGTATGATATATCTGTGGTGTCTACTTTAGTGATTTATGTTTGTAAGACACTTTGTTGTATTTGTTGACAGGATGAGACAGCAGAGACCAGCCTCACCTGTACCCAGCTGTGTGTCCATGAAGAGTGACAGGTCTATGAATCCACCTATCATGTTCAGTGATGGAGGAGGGCCTTCTAATGAGGAAGGGTATGTACTGACCTCTGCTGGTTAAACTAAAACAGGGTTAGAGCTGCAGACTGTAGATACTAAAGTATCCCTCATCACATCCCTACTAAAACACAGGGTTAGAGCTGCTGACTGTAGATACTAAAGTATCCCTCATCACATCCCTACTAAAACACAGGGTTAGAGATGCTGACTGTAGATACTAAAGTATCCCTCATCACATCCCTACTAAAACACAGGGTTAGAGCTGCTGACTGTAGATACTAAAGTATCCCTCATCACATCCCTGCTAAAACACAGGGTTAGAGCTGCTGACTGTAGATACTAAAGTATCCCTCATCACATCCCTACTAAAACACAGGGTTAGAGCTGCTGACTGTAGATACTAAAGTATCCCTCATCACATCCCTACTAAAACACAGGGTTAGAGCTGCTGACTGTAGATACTAAAGTATCCCTCATCACATCCCTACTAAAACACAGGGTTAGAGATGCTGACTGTAGATACTAAAGTATCCCTCATCACATCCCTACTAAAACACAGGGTTAGAGATGCTGACTGTAGATACTAAAGTATCCCTCATCACATCCCTACTAAAACACAGGGTTAGAGCTGCTGACTGTAGATACTAAAGTATCCCTCATCACATCCATACTAAAACACAGGGTTAGAGATGCTGGCTGTACATACTAAAGTATACCTCATCACATCCCTACTAAAACACAGGGTTAGAGCTGCTGACTGTAGATACTAAAGTATCCCTCATCACATCCCTACTAAAACACATGGTTAGAGATGCTGACTGTAGATACTAAAGTATCCCTCATCACATCCCTACTAAAACACAGGGTTTAAAAAAAAACATTACAGTAGGCCTTGATTCTAATGAGAGCAAGTTACACAATGGTTGTGTAGAGCGCGTGGGGAGGGGGAAGGGAGAGAGAGAGAGAGAGAGAGAGAGAGAGAGAGAGAGAGAGAGAGAGATAGGCCTCTAGAGCAACAGTGGACGTGTATGGTAACTGAACCTAACGACATCAGGTAAATCATTTGTAAACTAAAATCAAACATCAACAAATTAAATCACAACATGCCAATATGTCACAAGTAAGAAGTATTGCAAATCGCAGTTACTTTTGTCGGTTTGAAGAAAGGTAAATTCAATGGTTTCGTTATGTCCAAACGAATAGAAAACGGAATCTCTCGTTAAAGTTCCGGGCGCTCAGTGAATTTGCAGGTTGAGAGGAATAGGTTAGAAATGACACATCAGTTTAACTCCTACGAACAAGCGGGGGTGATTGTACGTTGGGGGGTTTTATACTCCCAAAGGAAAGAGGGGGGTATCCTTGTACAGGTGAATTCCTGATTGGTCAGTTAATCCCCACCTGGGCGTCAGCCTGATATTCGCGTATAGGTGAAGTGTTGAGTTCGATATTTCGAAATGTCCATGGATTGCTTATACTTCAAAATATAACAATACAACATTCATAAATGGTTTTGCTAGTGTGATACAATTATTTTGGATCTAAAATGGACTGACGTAACTCTACCTGAAGGGAAGTTATAATCAAACATCAATTAAACCGTTCTAAGTAAATGAGAAAAGAACACATTATAACACATCAACTACTGTCATTGAAATAGTGTCCATGAGCCATGTAATCCTTGAGAATATGTTTGTAAATCCAGAAAAGTTAGTTCTTCCTTAGAAATCCTTTGTCTTATACTGAGGCTGTGTGGTCTCTGTTTCTGACCCCATGCTGGGCCAGAAGCTTTGAAGCCTCTGCGGGTGAGATAAGGAAAAGGGGGAAGACCCTTTCCTTGTCGGGGTAGGAGAAAGGTGTGGATGGTACCGTGCTTTGTCTGTTGGCTCTGCTACAAACTAATATATTACTTTTGAGTAACTTCCCCCAACACTGCACATCACACACACAGTGTCCAGCCCTGCAGGTACCAGGCCTGGTATGAGCACAGACCGGGCGGGGCTCAGCACACTTAGACTGGTTGAGACCAGAAGGTCTTCAACTCCTGGGTGGAGGAGTGCTGCAGTGTCTAAAGCAGGCTGCTAGCAAACATGCAGCCCTGTGTGAGGTGGACCCTGATGTCATCTTCAGTGTCTGGTTGAAACACAACACACTTGTTTACCTGGGGGTGACAGTGCTCCTATCTTTGATGAATGTATTAAAGGAATAGTGCCTTGTAGTGGTATGGAAGATGGTTTACTTGGTAGTGATGGTATCACTCTTATACAGTGTGTCTGTGTGTATGCATGAGTGGATACAGTCAAGTTTACCACTCATGCTTATGTATGATAATACTCCTTAGTAGATTATCAGCCCTTATACATGTGGTTCATGTGGTTAAGTAATGTCATCTCTTGTCCTCAGAGATCAACAGGAGAAGTCTGAGTCAGACCAGTGTCACCATGAGGACTTGTCCTCCATATTCACAGTGAGTTTTGTGTTAATACAAAGTACAAACAAGACAGAATCATTTGTATCATATTGTTCTACTGTGTAGATAGTTCCTGGTTCATCTGATATCTTCCCTCTCTGTTTCAGGTGCTTGAGGAGACTGTCATCAGGTTTGTGAAGAAAGAGCTGAAGAGGATGAAGAGGATTCTAAGTTCAGATTTCCCAGAAGGCTTAGAGAGTCAGAGGGAGGACCAGGAAGTGGTGGACCCTGAATATCAGAAGCAGGAGAGCAGTGCCAGAGAGGGAGCTCTGAAGATCACACTGCACGTCCTGAGGAACATGAACCACAAGGAGCTGGCTGACACTCTGGAGAAAAGTAAGAGACTCCATATTTAGTCTTAGTTGACCGATTGATGGTTTATGATGAAGGTTAGATATACAAAGAAAGTTATGAGACTCAGAGTAACCCGATGTTGTGTAGATCTTCCTATGACCTTGTACTATGTGTGAGTATCCTAAACTGTTTCATTATTGTGCACCTGATAAATGATCATAGATTTGAAATATGTTTTGAATTGAATGTAGAGGACACATTGTCAGTTCATAATCTGTGAATCATAAAAACTTCGTTCAACAAAAAACACACACTTAACATGTGTTGTTTTTTGTTTAGATGAGCGTGCTGAGATTTGTCAACAGAAACTCAAATCTGAACTAAAGAAGAAGTTTGAAACTGTGTTCGAGGGTATAGCTAAACAAGGAAACCCAACTCTTCTCAATAAGATCTACACAGATCTCTACATCACAGAGGGTGAGAGTGGAGAGATCAATAAAGAACATGAGGTGAGACAGATTGAGACAGCATCCAGGAAATCAGCAAGAACAGAAACAGCCATCACATGCAACAACATCTTTAAACCCTCAGCTGGACGAGACACACCTATCAGAATTGTTCTGACAAAAGGAGTTGCTGGCATTGGAAAAACTGTCTCTGTGCAGAAGTTCATCACAGACTGGGCTGAGGGACTAGCCAATCAGGGAATCCAGTTCATCTTTCCTCTTCCGTTTCGAGAGCTGAATTTGTTGGATGGAGAAGAGTTCAGTCTGAAGGAACTTGTCCATCACTTCTTCTCGGAAACCAGAGAATCAGGAATCTCCAACTACGACAAGTACAACGTTCTGTTTGTCTTTGACGGTCTGGATGAGTGTCGACTGCCCTTAGCCTTCAAAAAGAACAAGAGCTGGTGTGATGTCACAAAGTCCACCTCAGTGGATGTGCTGCTGACCAACCTGATCAGAGGAAAGCTTCTTCCCTCTGCTCTCATCTGGATCACCACTCGACCTGCAGCAGCCAATCAGATCCCTTCTGAGTGTGTTGACCTGGTGACAGAGGTACGAGGGTTCAATGACCCACAGAAGGATGAGTACATCATGAAGAGATGCAGTGATGAGATCCTGGCCAGGAGAATCATCTCACACATCAAGACATCAAGGATCCTCTACATCATGTGCCACATACCAGTCTTCTCTTGGATTACCGTTACAGTCCTTGAACACATGCTGAGAACAGAGAAGAAAGAGAAGATGCCCGAGACCCTGACTGAGATGTACACAGCCTTCCTGGTGTTACAGACCAAACAAAAGAAGGTGAAGTATGCTGGGAAAACTGAGACCGATCCACACTGGGATGAAGACAGCATTCAGAGTATTCTGTCACTGGGAAAACTGGCCTTCCACCAGCTGGAGAAAGGCAACCTGCTTTTCTATGAGAAAGACCTGACAGAGTGTGGAATTGATGTCCATGATGCCTCAGTGCACTCAGGAGTGTTCACACAGATCTTCAGACAGGATGGTAAAGTCTTCCAGGAGAAGGTGTTCTGCTTTGTCCATCTGAGCTTTCAGGAGTATCTGGCTGCTATGTTTGTGTTTCTCTCATTCATCAACAACGATGAGAATCTGATGTCTCAGTCCACCTCAGACACATCTGCCATCCACCTCTACAAGAGTGCGGTGGACAAGGCCTTGCAGAGTAAGAATGGACAACTGGACCTTTTCCTCCGCTTCCTCCTGGGCCTCTCAATGGAGTCCAACCAGACTGACTTACAAGGCCTACTGACTCAGAAAAGTCACAAGACAGAGAGCCATGAGGAAACAGTCAAGTACATCAAGGAGAAGATCAGAGAGGATCCCTTTGCAGAGAGATGCATGAATCTGTTCCACTGTCTGAATGAACTGAATGACCATTCTCTGGTGGAGGAGATCCAACACTACCTGAGCTCAGGAAGTCTCTCCAGTGAAAAGCTCTCATCTACACAGTGGTCAGCTCTGTTCTTTGTGTTGCTGACTTCAGAAGAGAAGATGGACGTGTTTGACCTGAAGATATACTCCAGATCAGAGGAAGGTCTTCTGAGGCTGCTGCCAGTGGTCAAAGACTCCAAAACTGCTCTGTATGTATAAGGCTTTAGATTTTTTATTATAATATTACAACAGCACATATTGTGATAGTGTTTGATTATCATATGTTCTTATAATACAAAACATGACTCTGATGATGTCTCATGTTCTCCTTATGTCATGTAGGCTGAATGACTGTAACCTCTCAGAACGGTGCTATGAAGCGCTGGCCTCAGCTCTCCCCTCCTCAGATCTGACAGAGCTGGACTTGAGTAACAACAACCTGGGGGATTCAGGCATGAAGCTGCTCTCTGCTGGACTGGGGAATCCACTCTGCAAGCTGGAAACACTGAGGTCTGTATTCATGTTCAACATGACACAACTATAGTTATAATCTCACACCACGCAATGAATCACACACTGGTCATAAGTTTGTGGTCTGTTAAAGGTACAAGGGGTCCGGCCAATGAAAAAGTCAGGGCAGTCAAGGGTCGTAATCCACAAGGAGTCATTCAGGTACAGGGCAGCAGGCAGACTCGAAGTCAGGGCAGGCAGGATGTAAGGACCAGGGGAACTAAGAGGCAGAAAAGACTAAAGGAGGTAGAGAAAAACATGCTGGTACTGTAGGCTTGACAAACGAGAAGAACTGAACCCAAACAGAAAACAGGATAAATGAGGGTAGGAAGGAAGATGGGAGACACCTGGAGGGGGTGGAGACAAACATGAGATGAGTGAAACAGATCAGGGTGAGACAGGAATCTATTTAAGACATACTACTTCATTATATTATTGTAGATTGACATGGCATTGTGTTTTGTATCTGTCTGCTAGTGTACTGTTGTCCCTGTGCTTGACACCACTATCCCTGCATCAAGGGTTGTGTGTCAGAAATAGCCAGAAACGTATACTGCTTGATATACTGACAGACCTGCTATTGGATGTAATATGTAATACTTTCTTGGTGTATTGTACTACTATGACGATTTTGTGAGGAACAGAAGGGTAAAATTTAAGAGGCCACTGCAAATGTTACCCTTCTGTTCCTCCCTCAAAATGGTCCTTCTCCACATTTTAAAAAGGAAAGAAAAAGGTGCACTGCATGTACAATTTCTGACACTATAGTTTGGTACGATTCCATTTGAGATAAAAGTAAAGTCAGCCAACCTGAACAGACAGTCCTCTGACTAATCAAACCTTCTTGGTGTTTGAGAGTAAAATGACAGACTGATTCTTTATTTCTACCTCCAGAGGGTAGTAGTGTTTATAATTCTTCTTATAATCATAATAGAAATACCTCAGGAAGACCACATGATGTCTCAGTATACGACAAGAGATAGAATATTCCACAGGTACAATCCAGCCCAGTGACATCAGCTTCTCAGGCAGGTTAATATTTCACATTGGTTACTGACTACCGTGTCATTGTGTTCAAATCAATGTTATTTGTATAGCCCTTTCTACAAGCAATGTCACAGAGGGCCCATAGAACTGCACCTAAACCAACCTAAACCCTCAAGGAAGACAAGGAAAAACTTAGGACAACTCATAGTTAAAACATTTAAGAAAGCCTGGGAGGAGCAATTCAGTGAGAGTTCCACTTCTCCAGAGGTGGTCGGTGACAAAGAGAGGTGCAGAACATAAGCAAAGCATAATCATGCATCAAGAGTAGAGATGGAAATAAAATGTGCAAATGGATGTTGAACACAGATAATCAGAGTTCCAACTCAGTGCTCTTGATGTAACCCTAATAAACACCTAGACAGTGCCAGCCTCCCTGATTGAAACATGAAGTCTGTTCCAGAGGAGAGAAGCTCTATATGAGAACACCTTGTTTGAACACCCCTGTTGTTTTCAGCTTGCAACAGTAACTCACCACAACACCCATAGGAAATGATCAGACTGATTTTCTTCATTTCTACCTATAGAAGATAGTAGTGTTAGTAATCCATATCATGATTACATTCTACAGGCTGTCAGGCTGTCACATCACAGAGAAAGTCTGTGCTTCTCTGAGCTCAACTCTGAAGTCAACCTCCTTCCTGAGACAACTGGATCTAAATAACAATGATCTGAAGGATGCCGGCATGAAGCTGCTCTCTGCTGGACTGGGGAATCCACTCTGCAAGCTGGAGACACTGAGGTCTGTATTTATGTTCTACATGAGACATTAGTAAAGTTATAATCCGTAATGTATTTGTATGGTTGATTTAGACAACAGAGTTTCACTCATGGCTTCATCAAAGAGAGAACTGGAGGGACTATCATCTGCGGCACCTTTATGGACTCTGTAATCAGTAGCACACAATACAGCAATACAGTCCATTTCATTTCATTTCTGGATTAGTTCCATTCATTTTCTTTTGCACACAAATCAAACAATGACACACCAACCTGACACGGTGAAAAGCTGTATGCTTTTCCACCTAGCCACACACCTGTGTATCCCTGGCTGTTAATTACCTATATGCCTTCCCAAAGACAATGCTCCACCCAGTGCTCAAACATAAAACTGCCCATTTATTTGCATCACCAATGTGGTATATAAATAAAACAAAACAAAGTTGTATAATGGCTCCAACACAAGGGTTAAGATATACTATTCCTCATATTATTGTACATTTACCTGGACAGGGAGTTATGCATCTGGCAGCTTTTGTGCTGTTGTTTGAAAATGTTCAAAGTCTTCAATCAATCTTCAAAGTTCAAAAAACGGCACTGGAACTTGGCAAAGTTTGATGCAATGGCTTTATTGGTCTTCAAGATGACAAAAATCCCAATAAATGTGAGCAGGTTCCGGAACCCAACTGATCTTTACCCCCCAGGCATGCAATTACATACTGCTCACCTATTTTCATGTGTTATTTTACTATTGATAGTTACAGATGGTCTTCGATCTTACGCATAACACCTGTTCTGGGGGTTTCAGATTTCACTCGCACCTTAGCTTTGATGCCTTTGACCTTGCTTAAATTTGGAGATGTACATTTTGCTGCTGGGTGACACTAATACGTTTTTCTCTTAAAACAGGTTCTGTAACCCACATTTACGATGAGGCTGCTCACGCTGCTTACACAATCAGGCTCGTTGTAAATCCTCCCTACTTAGGGCTAGTGCTGACCTTGTGCAGGCGGCCACAGATAGGATTCTAGGTGTGGGGTCAAAAACAGCAGATCTTGACTTCTAGCTCAGGCCTCTGCCTGCCTCCAGGTGGCCTTCTCCCTCACTCCTCAGCCTCTGTCACCCAGATCTCACACTCAGGCTCAATAACTTCTATCGTTTAGTGGTAATAATACTAAGCTCAACTATAATAAGTCAACAGCTTAACATATGGTTCCCAGTAATATAAAATAATACTAAAAGGGGTGAACATTTTCAAAATTTCATTTTCAATCAGATAAATCCATAATCATACCCATCGTCATCATTTCAACAGTATGGTGTCAATTTCCACGTCAGTCCCTATGGTTGGCGCCTCTGATGGAGGTGAGGAGGTGATTCCCCCATTGGGAGGCCAGACAGGAGAAGAGCTTGGGTGGGAGCGGGTGCTCTTGAGAGGTGGGGCCACCAGACGGTTGTCAGAAGAAGACCGTAGGTGGCGGGTAGGGGTGTAAGGCTGGAGGAGAGACTGGATGTAGGCAGGCGCAGTCCCGTTCACCGCTCGGAAGGTCAGTACCAGGGTCTTGAATCTGATGCGGGCCGTGATGGGTAGCCAGTGGAGGGAGATGAAGAGCGGGGTGACATGGGAGCGTCTGGGTAGGTTGATGGTAGCATTCCATCGGAGATGCAGGGATAGTATACTGGCCCACGATTTCTGTCGGTATTGCACCTTGCGTATGCGTACATTTAAGGGCCAGGGAGACGTGCACAAAGTACGCACCAAACGAACGCAGGATACGTGCTGCAGCCATTCAGCATGTGTACACGTACATAGCGGAAAGTATATTTCGGCCTTAAGTGTCAGGTGCAACGCTGCTCTTTAGGAAGTTGAACACACTTGTATTGGTCATTTGCACAGATCACTAAAGATAATATTGGCCATTATATTCCTTGAGGTTGGTTTTGCTACATGTAACATAGCATTAAAGCAAAAAGAGAACAGACTGCAGACAAGAATGTAACAACTTTAAACTACACTGCTCAAAATAATTAAAGGAACCGTTTTTTATCAGGGTATGGCATGAATTAACTCTGATAATGATCTGGTCAGTTAAGTAGCAGAGGGGTACTTTCCGCTGCATTGGTGTTGATGTAATTAACAACAGGTACACTAGAGGGGCAACAATGAGCCGACCCCAAAACAGGACTGGTTTTGCATGTGGAGGCCATTTCAAGTTTTTCCCTCTTGATCTCTTTGAGTGGGAGCATGAGGCGATTTCTTAACCCTAGAGAAGTTGCACATATTGTCCAACTCCTTGCCGTTGCAAGGAGATTTGATGTGTCTCCCAGCACAATCTCCAGTACATGGAGGACATTCCAGGAGACAGGCAGTTACTCTAGGAGAGCTGGACAGGGCCGTAGAAGGTCCTCGACCCATCAGCAGGGCCGATATCTGCTGCTTTGTGCAAGGAGGAACAGGTTGAGCACTGCCCGAGCCCTACAGAATGACCTCCAGCAAGCCACTGGTGTGAATGTCTCTGCCCAAACAATCAGAAACAGACTTCATGAGGGTGTCCTCAGGGCGCAACGTCCTACAGTGTGCCCTGTGCTCACTGCCCAGCACCGTGGAGCTCGATTGGCCTTTGCTATAGAACACCAGAACTGGCATGTCCGCCCCTGGCGCCCTGTGCTTTTCACAGATGAGAGCAGGTTCACCCTGAGCACCTGTGATAGACGTGAAAGGGTCTGGAGAAGCCAAGGAGAACACTGTACTGCCTGCAACATCATTCAGCATGACCGGTTTGGTGGTGGGTCACTGATGGTCTGGGGAGGCATATCCATGGAGGGACGCACAGGCCTCTACAAGCTAGAGAACGGCAGTCTGACTGCCATTAGGTATCGGGATGAAATCCTGGAACCCATGGTCAGACCCTACGCTGGTGCAGTAGGTCCTGGGTTCCTCCGGATGCACGACAATTCCCGGCCTCATGTGGCAAGAGTGTGCAGGCAGTACCTGGAGGATGAAGGAATCGATACAATTGAATGTCTCTCACGATCACCTGACCTAAACCCGATAGAACACCTCGGGACATTATGTTTCGGTCCATCAGACGCCGCCAGGTTGCTCCTCAGACTTTACAGGAGCTCACTGATGCCCTTCGACAGATCTGGGAGGACATCGCACAAGACACCATCCGTCGTCTCATTAGGAGCATTCCGCGACGTTGTCAAGCATGCATACAAGCACGTGGGGGCCACACAAGATATTGAGAAGCATTTTGAGTTGAAGAAATCTAATTTTGGCAAAATGAACTAGCCTGTCACATCATTTTTTCACTTAGATTTTTGGGGTGTCTATAAAATTAAGCCCTCTTAAAGTATGAAAACGTATTTCCATCAAAAGATGTGTCATCCTTTCGTTCCTAAGACATTAAACTGTCCATATCAGTATAGATATCCAACTAATTTTTTTCACATTGTGATCTGATGTGTTTTCAAAAGTGTTCCATAATTTTTTTGAGCAGTGTAGAATATATATATATATATATATATGTATGTCTTTCTATGTCTTTCTGTATTTCAACATTTTATATATAAAATGTTGAAATACAGAAAGACAGGCATGATGGTGTTGATGATTAACCGTTTGTTCCAACACCGTTATCCACGAACAGCATCCGAATATAGCAGTTCCTGTTCTCTCAGGATGGAAGGCAGAGCCAACAGGCAGTTATGTTGCTCTTTTGTAGCAGAATATGGTTATAGCAAGATATAAAATGTTGAAATACAGAAAGACATAGGCATGATGGTGTTGATGATTAACCGTTTGTTCCAACACCGTTATCCACGAACAGCATCCGAATATAGCAGTTCCTCTTCTCTCAGGACGGAAGGCAGAGCCAACAGGCAGTTATGTTGCTCTTTTGGAGCAGAATATGGTTATCTTATGACCTAACAGAATTAAATAAATACTGATAAGCATTCTGTTATTTTAAAATATATACATTTATTGGGTAGCTAAGTTTTTTTTGCATACATTTGGTTAATTTCACTTCCATTTAATTCCCCTTTCATTTTTCAGAAGAACTTGCTGTTATTTCTCTATGATAATATTGTCCAATAGCATGACGTGTTTGCATGTTCTGTCATGTGATCTCCATCTCTGGATCAGTTAGCCATGTTTCTAAAAAGAAAGACGTTAACTAATGGCGTCGGAACCAGCGATGTATATCTGCTCAGAAAATTCAAAGATAAGAAAAATGTAGCCAACATCTGAAAGTTTAAGTCAACAAAACATGACTTTCCAGTCCAGAACAAAAGTATTTCAGAAGTTTTTTTACTGTAATTTTGAAGAAGTTTACCTCAGGATAACCACAGGATATTCGCGGTGTATAAACCAGGACATTTTTGTAGCTAATAAAGAGAGACTGAGGTGGGATATTCTTCAATTGGAATCCAACCCAGTGGAACAAGTTCGCCAGGTAGGCTGATATTTCACCGTTTTGTATGTAAAATGACATTTTAGGTGACTGAGGCAGGGTAGGGGGAACGGGAGGTAGTTACAAATATCTAGGAAGAGGCAGCAGGAGAGGGCTTTGCCGTTTAGTTGTTTATTATGCATAAGACCTCATTTGCGTAATGCAGGAACGTTTGTATGCCGACTGCACGACTTTCAAACAGACGATATTGTTGTAAGATTGTAGCATTCAGTCGAACAACTCCATTATATTAGCTGTTTCCCAATAGGCTTATATAGCATCAATAAAGCGTGCTTGATGCTGCCCATACACACTCTCCCTGCGCGTTGAACTTCAGAGTTTCCAATCTGTCAGACCAGCGCAGGTGACGACAATGTCCCTTGATTGGGGATAGCGGCCAGGTTTTTTGGAATACAAAAAACCTTTTTCAGTTTGAAGCTCAAGTTCCAATAAAAGGGCGAGTTCTCGCTTAATGTTTCTAGTTTACCAATACGTCTATATCGTTGCCATTATACACAGGTAGTTTAGGAGTGATCTTATGCTGACACAATGTATCAGATTTTCCAGTCCTTATTTGCCGTTTAGTTGTTATTTATTATGCATAGTTGTAAAATGTAGATTGACATACCAGGTTTCCCAATGTCATTGGTGGTCTGTGCACTGTGGTCTGTTCTCTGGTCTGGTGAGAACTGTGTCCCTTCCCTCTACCTGTGCCCCTTCCTGTCACCTGTGTCCCTAAATATAGAACCCTGTGCCTCCAATGACTGCCACCCAGTGTCCAAAATATTCTGACAGTTCTATCTAACCAAAATAATATGACATGTCAATAAGAAACACAAATGGCTCCTACAGTTAGGAAAGTGGAAGATAGATGATGTCTATTCTGCCGGAAAGCTAAAGGAGAACTACAGCTTAACTACAGTTTAAACAAGAACTCACACAGGGAGACTTATTAGTTGATTTGGTCACTACCTCCGTATACAGAGGAATGGCCATTTTTATTTATTTTTGTGTACGTCTATTAATTGTAAAGTGGTATGTTCACATCAACCAAGAGGCCAGTCGTGATGTGTCGTTTGTGAACGATTCCTTCATATTGAACGAATCTTTAGAATGACTGGGGAGTAACGAGTCGTCTCAGTGAGTGATTCGTTCATCTTCTCGTGGCAGCGCATCGGGACTGTTGCATTGGCTCAGTAGAGGAAACAGAAAGGATTCGTTCACCTCATTCACGTTCACGTGACTGCTAGGTTTAGCATAGAAGACGTGAATGGTTCGAGTGATAATTACAGGTTTTGTTATTTTTGCTTTACTTACAGTTCAGTGCAGTAATTGCTTGCTGTGATAATTAAATACCAGTGTGATAATAAGTGACCATTTCAAATCATGCAAACTGTCATGATGTATTGTATTTAATGGGGGAATTTTTGTGGAAATATTATCTGGCACACAAATGTGCAATTCCTTTCCCTATAGCCTACTCTAATTTATCTTGGCTGGTTTAGATGCACAAATATTTCTTCCTTTGGAATATGATAACTGTTTAAAATAGTGGAAATATTGAACAAGCAAACTTGCTTGTTCTTTATCCTCGATTCTCTATTATCATCCCAACATTCCCAATACAAAAACCATGTTGTACAAATATATAGAATTGTCTGTCACATGGCTCTTCTTTCATTGGCTCCCTTGCATAGATCCTGCACGCGTGCGTGCGTGTGTGCGTGCATATGTCTTAAAGTGGCCCTGCTTAGGCTAACTAAATGAAATGCTCAGATAAGATAAGGATCTTCCTGTTTACCTAAGCCTGGACCTTGCCTATAGTTCACCTGGGGGGTTGGCCTCTCTCTACACAAATGGAATGCTGAACACAGTGTAGCACAGTCCACAGACAAAGCACAGTACCATCACACCTTCTCCTACCCCCGACAAGGAGAGGGTCTTCCCCCTTTGTCCTTCTCCCAGAGGAGAAGCTTCAAAGCTTCTGGCCCAGCATGGGGTCAGAAACAGAGGCCACACGGCCTACAGTATCAGACAAAGGATTTATAAGGAAGAACTTTCTTATGTGGATTTACAAACATATTCTCAAGGACTACATGGCTCATGGACACTATTTCAATGACAGTAGTTGATGTGTTATAATGTGTGTTTTTCTCATTTACTTAGAACGTTGTTTAATTGAGGTTTGATTATAACTTCCCTTTAAGGATAGTTAAGTCAGCCAATCTTGATATCAAAACGATTGTACCATACTAACAAAACCATTTATGAATGTTGTATTGTTATATTCTGAAGTTTAAGCATTCCATGGACAGTTGAAATAACGGAACTCAAAAGGTACAGCTACTTCACACCTAGGCAGATCTCAGGACGACGCCCAGGTGGGGAGTAACTGACCAATGAAAGAGGTCACCTTCACGGGGACCCCCCCCTTGTTCTTTGGATTATAAAACCCCCAAACGTACAATCACCCCCGCTTGTTCGTAGGATTAAACTGAGGTGAACGCGTCACTCTCTAACCTATTCCTCTCAATCGGCACATTCACTGAGCGCCCGGAACTTTGACGAGAGATTCCGCTTTCTATTCGTTGGACATAACGAACCTTTGACTCTTTCTTCAAACCGACAAAAGTAACTACGATTTGCAATATTTCTTACTTGTGATATATTGGCATGTTGTGATTAAATTGTTGATGTTTGATTGTACTTTACAATTTAGCTAACTTAACCCTTGCTAAGTCAGTTACCCTTGCTCGTCCATTGTTACCCCAAAGGCCTACCTGTCCCTCTCTACCCCTCTCTCTCTCTCCCTTCCCCCTTCACACGCGCTCTACACAGCCATTGTGTTGCTCGCGCTCATTTGCATACAGCCACTGTACTACTCTGACTAACCCATAACTTACCTGGTATTTGTTCATTATAATTACATTCTCCTAAATAAATCATTGTGTATAATCCTCACGTATCACTCCCGTTATCTGATCTGCTCTACTTTCATAGAATTCACTACTTAAGATTAGATTGATTATTACGAAGGCTATTATTTCAATATTATTCAATAAGGTTTCCTCTATCCCTTTAACAATAAGAGGTGGTGCCCCCAAGAACTACATGCTTTATTATTAAATTAAGTATTGCTAATCTTAAACGAGCAAACCCCGCTACAACAGTATCATTCTTATACAGGATAAAGAGTTACATCTTCAACTTTTCTGATATTGGATTACGTGGGTCACTCTGTCTAATGAGGGGAGGTGCAGCTATGACAGTACCTGCCAAATGAACCCCTCTGTGCTGACTCACTCTGGAGGCCCAGATGGATTCTGTCACAATATTGATCCTCTTTCTACAGGCTGTCAGGCTGTCTGGTCACAGAGGAAGGCTGTGCTTCTCTGGCCTCAGCTCTGAGGTCCAACCCCTTCCACCTGAGGGAACTGGACCTGAGCTACAATCATCCAGGAGAAAAAGGATTGAAGCTGCTCTCTGCTAGACTGGAGGATCCACACTGCAGACTGGAGAAACTCAAGTAAGGAGATGTTTGTTTTTTATATACCTCTTAATGTAATGTCGCTTAACACTGAATATATCTAATTACGTTAATAGGCCTTGCATTTCTTGATGTTACAATCAAAACTGCATGTTTACTCTACAATCTACAATATGGTTGTAGCCACAATCATAATTGTATTTCCAGAAAGCGGGTTTAGTGAAAACTGAGTTTTTAAACCCTGAGATGAGGGAAACTCTGGGTTTTTAGCTCCAGAAAGAGAGGTCACTAAAACCAGACGTTGTAAAATGTAGCTCAGCTCAAACCTAGGTCTTAGTGTCGGTTTGAAGTGAATGTAGCTAGGGACTTCAACAAGAAAAGAAAATGGAATCAATTTGAGCGCAAAATAGTTTTTGAGCTTCATATAATATAAACATTATGTTGGACTCATATTGTTATATTTGCCGAATGTTTTTAACCACAAATATTATTATATTTACTCAGTTTTGGACACCTTTGTGCAGAGAATGATGATACTAAGGCCCAATCCCAATGTCCCCCCTAAACCCTAAGCCCTGAACCCTCAATCACTTACTTGACGTCACCTAGTAAGTGATTGAGTGCAAGAGGCTACAAGAGCTCAAAATGCTATAAATTGGAATGGTTCAGCACTTTGCGGCATTATAGGTAAAATAGTAATGTTGTTGGATCAAATCTGATGAAAGCATATTTGGAATTTATCATCAAAGGACAACCTACACACTAGGGCTGCACGATTATGGCCAAAATGATAAGCACGATTATTTTGATCAACATTGAGATCACGATTAATTATCATGATTATTTGTTGATTTTAACCGAAACAACTTTTTTTGTCACGTAGGCTAATTATACCATGCAGTTCGTCAGTGATGAAGTAAGCAAACAGCGCTTGATCGGCCATGACTGACGTCAACGCAGCAAACCAGGAAGCAGGAATGTCCGACTTTACGCAGCCGTTTATAACTCTTCCCCGACTGCAAGCAGCAACTCTCGCTGGTCGTTTCATGCAGCCAATGTCGAACGCACCTATGGTTTACGGAGCGCTAGATTGGCTTTGCCAAAAGAATGCCGCATTTTAAATATCGCTCCATCACGCGAATTTGATCGTGGGAAGCCAAAATCGTGATCATGATTAAAATTGTATTAATTGTGCAGCCCTACTACACCCAGTTCTGGCTATATTAACCGTCAGTGAGCTTTGTGTTTAAACTTACTGATGTTAACTGTTATTTCTAACTTCTATTTCTGTTTACGTCAGGGTTGGTTGCTCCTTCCATGCTTGTTTGTTTACTGTTCTTCGTCTTTCTTGTCTTATGAGGAGGGTTAGCCAGGATCTTTTTCTCTCTTCCAGGCTTCCCCCGGTAACCCTCGTGTTTCACGTCACTACGCTGTGAATTGTGGGCAAGTCTGCAAAAATGCAGACTTACGGGTGCATAAAATGTGTTCGAAAGAGCCCTCACGAACTTGACAATTTGACAGTGGGACAGCCCTAAGCCCTCACAGACTTAGTGAGAATGTGCCTCTGAGTCTGTGAGTCTGTGAGGGTGGACATTGGGATTGGGCCTAACCGTTCGTAAACTCCAGATTGATTGTCCTGTTGTCTCCGAGGGAAAAAGCTGTTTGACCCGTGAATTGATTCAGAGCGTGCACGGAGAGAGGGGCTTATTCACAGACGTGTCTGTTGTAGTGAGAGAGAGAGAACGCGAGCGGGGCAAGAAGGGGCTGAGCGAATCAGTATGCTGCGTGCAGCTCTACTATTAAATATTTTTTTGTGATGTTAAACAGTAAAAGCAAAAACACCATTTTATAAATTTGTGGTGGTAAATCTCTAATTGTGGTGGGCCGTTACAAATAAATTAATGTATGGGAAACACTGAAAACTGGGTGTGTTACCACGGTAACTGACTGTGAACCTCACCTGCTTGCTGGCAGCTTTTCTGTAACAAACCATGAGTTTCTCCCTCTCCCCTCCCTCATGCTGAGCCTGAAGCTACTGTCAGACATGGGGGGTCCTTTCCTCATCAACCTGATTGTTGTTGAAGCCATATAACACATACGGATGACATGAAATTCTACAGTTTTCCATGCAGAGCTAACCTGGCATTTCCTGAACATCTCACTGTTAATCTGTGCTGTGGAGGTTGATGGACCCTCCTTCTCGTAATCTTGTCATTAAAAAGGAGAAGAATGTGCCAGTTGTTTTGCGCACATAGGATTGTTCCATTTCTTCTTCACTTGTAGTAAGACGTTAGCCTGGTCCTAACCAGACTCTTGTACATTTAATTTGTACAGAGAGTCTGGGCTCGCTCCCTTGACAAGCGTTAACTTCCTTGAAGGCAGGTACTCTGTTGAAGTTTAAAACTATTGGATCTGCCCAGAGCCACTCTGGATCTGCCATAACCAGCAAAGCTAGTAAGACGTGGTTAAATGTGAAATTAATATACTGCTTTGAAATGTACTGAATGAACAATTGCCTCTTTTGCTGTTGAAGTAGTTTTTCTGCTTTCTGAAAATGTCTTCATACTCGCACGCACGCATTCTAATTCTCTGGATGAGAGCGTCTGCTAAATGACTAAATGTAATTCCAGTGAATTAGAAATGAACTAACTCAGATCAGCTGTTTTGGAAGTGATAACTCTGAGCTTCCCATCTCAGGGTTCATCAAGTCAGAGTTCAGGATTTGGCTCAGAGTTTGTAAAACCTGCTTTCTGGAATACACCTCTGATGATAAGAGAGAAACAACATGTTTACTTAGAAAGTCAGTTGCTAAGTCACTTATCAACAGGTGAAGTGTATTTTCATCATTCCTCTGCTTATCCCTGCAGTGTGGATCATGGTGGAGAGTGCTGGATCAAACCTGGCCTTAGGAAATGTGAGTATTGACTGCTACTTGGTTCTAGTACACAAAGTCATACAAGGGACAATACCATTAGTGACTTGGACACTGTCAAAAATGGACACACACACACACTGTAAACACTCCTTTTAGAAGCAGTAATTTAACACAATTACCCACATCAATACTGTGTGTACGTCTGTGTGTGCTATGTCCCCTTCCTTCTCCCCTCCTCCCTCTCCTCCCCTCTTCCTCTCCTCCCCTCTTCCCCTCCTCTGCTCTCCTCCCCTCTTCCCCTCCTCCCTCTTCCTCTCCTCCCCTCTTCCCCTCCTCTGCTCTCCTCTCCTCTTCCCCTCCTCCCTCTTCTTCCCCTCGTCCCCTCCTCTCCTCTTCCCCTCATCCCCCTCTTCCCCTCTTCCCTCTGCTCTCCTCTCCTCCCCTCTTCCCCTTCTCCCTCTCCTCTCCTCTTCCCCTCCTCCCCTCTTCCTCTCCTCCACTCTTCCCTTCTTCCCCTCCTCCCCTCTTCCCCTCCTCCCTCTTCTCTCCTCTTCCTCTCCTCTCCTCTTCCTCTCCTCCCCTCTTCCCTTCTCCCCCTCCTCCCTCTCCTCCCCTCTTCCCCTCCTCCCTCTTCCCCTCTTCCTCTCCTCCCCTCTTCCCCTCCTCCCTCTTCTCTCCTCTTCCTCTCCTCCCCTTCTCCCTCTCCTCTCCTCCCCTTCTCCCTCTCCTCCCCTTCTCCCTCTCCTCTCCTCTTCCCCTCCTCCCTCTTCCCCTCCTCCCTCTTCCTCTCCTCCCCTCTTCCCCTCCTCCCCTCTTCCCTTCTTCCTCTCCTCCCCTCTTCCCCTCCTCCCTCTTCTCTCCTCTTCCTCTCCTCTTCCCCTCTTCCTCTCCTCCCCTCTTCATTTCTCCCCCTCCTCCCTCTCCTCCCCTCTTCCCCTCCTCCCTCTTCCCTTCTTCCTCTCCTCCCCTCTTCCCCTCCTCCCTCTTCTCTCCTCTTCCTCTCCTCTCCTCTTCCCCTCTTCCTCTCCTCCCCTCTTCATTTCTCCCTCTCCTCCCCTCTTCCCCTCCTCCCTCTTCCCTTCTTCCTCTCCTCCCCTCTTCCCCTCCTCCCTCTTCTCTCCTCTTCCTCTCCTCCCCTCCTCCCCTTCTCCCTCTCCTCTCCTCCCCTTCTCCCTCTCCTCTCCTCTTCCCCTTCCCCCTTCTTCCCCTCCTCCCTCTTCCTCTCCTCCCCTCTTCCCCTCTTCCCTTCTTCCCCTCCTCCCTCTACTCTCCTCTTCCCCTCCTCCCTCTTCCTCTCCTCCGCTCTTCCCCTCCTCTGCTCTCCTCTCCTCTTCCCCTCCTCCCTCTTCCGCTCCTCCCCTCTTCCCTTCTTCTCCTCCCTCTTCTCCCCTCTTCCCCTCTTCCCTCTACTCTCCTCCCCTCTTCCCCTCCTCTGCTCTCCTCTCCTCTTCCCCTCCTCCCCTCTTCCCTCTGCTCTCCTCCCCTCTTCCCTTCTTCCCTCTCCTCCCTTCTTCCTCTCCTTCCCTCTGCTCTCCTTCCCTCTGCTCTCCTCCCCTCTTCCCCTCTTCCCTCTGCTCTCCCCTTCCCTTCTTCCCTCTCCTCCCCTGTTCCCCTCCCTCTCCTCCCTCTTCCTCTCCTCCCTCTTCCCCTCCTCCCCTCTTCCCTTCTTCCCCTCCTCCCTCTCTCTCCTCTTCCCCTCCTCCCTCCCCTCCCCTGTTCCCCTCCCTCTGCTCTCTTCTTCCCCTCCTCCCTCTTCCTCTCCTCCCTCTGCTCTCTTCCTCTCCTCTTCCCTTCCTCCCTCTTCCCCCCCTCCCTCTTCCTCTTCCTCTCCTCTTCCCCTCCTCCCTCTTCCTCTCCTCCCCTCTTCCCTTCTTCCCCTCCTCCCTCTTCTTTCCTCTTCCCCTCTTCCTCTCCTCCCTTGCCTCTTCCCTTCTTCCCCTCCCTCTTCTCTCCTCTTCCCCTCCTCCCTCTCCTCCCCTCTTCCCCTCCTCCTTCCCCTCCTCTCCTCCCCTCTTCCCCTCCTCCCCTCTTCCCTTCTTCCCTCTGCTCTCCTCCCCTCTTCCCCTCCTCTCCTCCCCTCTTCCCTTCTTCCCTCTGCTCTCCTCCCCTCTTCCCCTCCTCTCCTCCCCTCTTCCCCTCCTCTGCTCTCCTCTTCCCCTCTTCCCCTCTTCCTCTCCTCCCCTCTTCCCCTCTCCCTCTCCTCTTCCCCTCCTCCCTCTTCCCTCCTCCCCTCCCCTCCTCTGCTCTCCTCTTCCCCTCCTCCCTCTCTTCCCCTCTTCCTCTCCTCCCCTCTTCCCTTCTTCCCCTCTTCCCTCTCCTCCCCTCTTCCCCTCTCCTCTGCTCTCCTCTTCCCCTCCTCCCTCTCCTCCCCTCTTCCTCTCCTCCCCTCTTCCCTTCTTCCCCTCCTCCCTCTCCTCCCCTCTTCCCCTCTCCTCTGCTCCCCTCCTCCCCTTCTCCCTCTCCTCTCTTCCCCTCCTCCCCTCTTCCACTCTTCCCTCTGCTCTCCTCCCCTCCTCTGCTCTCCTCTCCTCTTCCCCTCCTCCCTCTCCTCCCCTTTTCCCCTCTTCCCTCTGCTCTCCTCTTCCCCTCCTCCCCTCTTCCCCTTCTTCCTCTCCTCCCTTCTTCCCCTCCTCCCTCTCCTCCCCTTTTCCCCTCTTCCCTCTGCTCTCCTCTTCCTCTCCTCCCCTCTTCCCCTTCTTCCTCTCCTCCCTTCTTCCCCTCCTCCCCTCTTCCCCTCCTCCCCTCTTCTCCTTCTTCCTCTCCTCCCCTCTTCCCCTCTTCCCCTTCTTCCTCTTCTCCCTTCTTCCTCTCCTCCCTCTTCCCTCTGCTCTCCTCCCCTCTTCCCCTTCTTCCCCTCCTCCCTCTCCTCTCTTCACTTCTCCCTCTCCTCCCCTGTTCCCCTCCTCCCTAGAAAGATGGAGTGATGGGGGCATATCAGGGGTAAGGAGATGGGGGATGATGGAAAGAGGGATTTGGAGGGAGAGAGGTAGCATGTGAGAGAGAATGAAAGGAAGAGAGAGAGAGTGGAAGAGAGAGAGAGGGGGAGGGACAGAGAGCAGGGTAGAGAGGATGGAACAGAAATAGAGATAAAGAGCGAGAGAGAGAGCGAGAGAGAGCGAGAGAGCGAGAGAGAGAGAGAGAGAGAGAGGATGGGTAGAGAGAGAGAGTGAGGATGGGTAGAGAGAGAGAGAGAGTGAGGATGGGTAGAGAGAGAGAGTGAGGATGGGTAGAGAGAGAGAGAGAGAGAGAGAGAGAGAGAGAGAGAGAGAGAATGAAAGGGGGAGGGCAGGAAGAGGGAGACATTCTAATGTGAATGATGATGATCAGTAATATATTGTGTCTTGGTCTCCCCCATCAGATGCCTGTGAGCTCACACTGGACCCAAACACAGCACACAGAGAACTCTCTCTGTCTGAGGAGAACAGAAAGGTGACAAGGAGGGGAGAGGAGCAGCCGTATCCTGATCACCCAGAGAGATTTGAGGACTGGTCACAGGTGCTGTGTAGAGAGGGTCTGTCTGGGCGCTGTTACTGGGAGGCAGAGTGGAGTGGAGGAATGGTTCATATAGCAGTGACATATAAAGGAATCAGCAGGAGAGGAGAGGGTGCTGACTGTAGGCTTGGATGCAATAACAAGTCCTGGAGTCTGTACTGTGATGATCACAGTTACTCTGCCTGGCACAATGATAAGAGCACTGACATACCTGCCCCCCCCTCCAGCTCCCACAGAGTAGGAGTGTATCTGGACTGGCCGGCCGGCACTCTGTCCTTCTACACAGTCTCCTCTGACACACTGACCCACCTGCACACATTCCACAGCACATTCACTGAGCCCCTCTATCCTGGGTTCAGGGTTTATAACTCCTCAGTGTCCCTGTGTCAGGTAGAATAGCCCACACACACTCTCACACACTGTGCTCACATAGATGTCATTGAAGATTGAACTGTATACAGTTGTGATTGATATCCCAGAGTGTTTGTAAATATTGCTGTGTGTAGAATGTTTGTTTTGTTTTAACCTTTAGATGTAAATATTACTGATATGAAATATGATTAATATCTCTAAATATTACCGACGCTTCCACCAGAGTGAGTTATTTTTCCAAAACGGAAGCTAGCTAGCTTTAGTTAGCTTCCGTTACCTAGCAACCTAGCATAATACTCGTAGCAATGCTACTACCTGCTAGCGTTACTTGTTAGCCTCCTAACTGTACATTTTGAAGCCATACTACAGCGTTTGTCATGTCGTTTTTGTCTATCGGAAAATAGTGGGTTGGAATGTTCAGAATCACACGTGCGACGTTACTCTGTGGGGCTTTCGAACTATCGCACACGTGTGATGCTACTCCTTAACGGGTTCATTGTTGACAAACAACAATCCAAGTTTATGTACCCTTAGTATAGATAGTCCACATATTTAAATTTTAGGTATATGTTTATTGTATGCACCTTCCTGCCAAAGCAAATTCCTTGTTTGTGCAAACTCTCATGGCGAATAAATCCCATTCTGATTCTGATTCTGATCCTGTCTTTGATCTCAGTTCCACTGAATGTGATGAACTAAATAGTGTCTTAGTGACTAAATAAGGAGAAATAAAGATGTTTTATACAGGATGATAGAAGACATGCTGTGTGTTTGTTGGTGACCCTGTGGCCCTATAGACACACACACACACACACACACACATGTACACACACACACATGTACACACACACACACACACGTACACACACACACATGTACACACTGGAAACACTACATTTAGGACCAGTAATATGACAGTATTACCCACTTGAATATACACTGTGTGTGTGTCTAGTGTGATTCCCTCCCTCCCTACTTTCTCCCCCCCACCCTCTCTCCCTACTCTCTCCCCCCACCCTCCCTCCCCACACTCCCTCCCTACTCTCTCCCCCCACCCTCCCTCCCTACTCTCTCCCCCCACCCTCCCTCCCTACTCTCTCCCCCTACCCTCCCTCCCTACTCTCTCCCCTCACCCTCCCTCCCTAACCTCCCTCCCTACTCTCTCCCCCCTCCCTCCCTACTCTCTCCCCCTACCCTCCCTCTGTACTCTCTCTCTCCCTACTCTCTCCCCCCACCCTACCTCTCTACTCTCTCCCCCCACCCTCCCTCCCTACTCTCTCCCCCACCCTCCCTCCCTACTTTCTTCCCCACCCTCCCACTCTCCCCACCCTCCCTCCCCACACTCCCTCCCTACTCTCTCCCCCACCCTCCCTCCCTACTCTCTCCCCCACCCTCACTCCCTACTTTCTCCCCCCCCCTCCCCACTCTCCCCACCCTCCCTCCCCACACTCCCTCCCTACTCTCTCCCCCCACCCTCCCTCCCCACTCTCTCTCTCCCTACTCTCTCCCCCCACCCTCCCTCTCTACTCTCTCCCCCCCACCCTCCCTCCCTACTCTCTGCCCCCCACCCTCCCTACCCTCCCTCCCTACTCTCTCTCTCCCTACTCTCTCCCCCCACCCTCCCTCCCTACTCTCTCCCCCCACCCTCCCTCCCTACTCTCTCCCCCCCACCCTCCCTACTCTCTCCCCCACCCTCCCTCCCTACTCTCTCCCCCCACCCACCCTACCCTCCCTCCCTACCCTCTCTCCCTACTCTCCCTCCCTACTCTCTCCCCCCACCCTCCCTCCCTACTCTCTCCCCCCACCCTCCCTCCCTACTCTCTCCCCCCACCCTCCCTCCCTACTCTCTCCCCTCACCTCCCTCCCTACTCTCCCACCCTCCCGCCCTACTCTCTCCCCCCACTCCTCATCTCCCTCCACTGGCTTCCCATCACGGCCCGTATCAGATTCAAGACTCTGGTACTGACCTTCCGAGCGGTGAACGGGACTGCTCCCGACTACATCAAGTCTCTCCTCCAGCCTTACACCCCCCCCCCCGCCACCTACAGTCTTCTTCTGACAACCGTCTGGTGGTCCCACCGCTCAAGAGCACCCGCTCCCAACCCAAGCTCTTCTCCTGTCTGGCCCCCCAATGGTGGAATCACCTCCCCACCTCCATCAGAGACACTGACTGTCTCTCCACCTTCAAGAAAAGGCTCAAGACGCACTTGTTCCGGGAGTACAACGGTACTTAGGGATGATTTGCTGGACCTGATTTTAGTTTCCTCCAGGATCACAATGACTCTTACTTAGAGACTTGTTGCTCTTGTTGGTTAACTGTAACTGATTTAAAATGATCGTACTCGCTGTGAAATATATTTTTACTGTTGCTTGTTTTTTCTACAGGTACACTCTTGCACTTTTTTGAGGTTCATGTTGTTTAATTGTAACTTACTCAACTACAAGCTCTTATGGTTCTTCCTTCTGGCACTTATTTAGGTTTTTCACAATGTGTGCTTCTTGTTTGGCTCCCCGCAATGTTTGGGGCGTCTCAGTGTTATGATCAGTGACCTGTGCTCTTTTGTAAAGCTCTCTCTTGGAAGTCGCTTTGGAGAAAAGCGTCTGCTAAATGAATAAATGTAAATGTATTCTCTCACCCTCCCTCCCTACTCTCTCCCCCCTCCCTCCCTACTCTCTCCCCCCACCCTCCCTCCCTACTCTCTCCCCCCCACCCTCCCTCTCTACTCTCTCCCCCCCACCCTCCCTCTCTACTCTCTCCCCCCCTCCCTCCCTCCCTACTCTCTCTCTCTCCCCTCACCCTCCCTCCCTACTCTCTCCCCCCACCCACCCACCCTCCCCCCACCCTCCCTCCCTACTCTCTCCCCCCACCCTCCCTCCCTACTCTCTCCCCCCACCCTCCCTCCCTACCCTCCCTCCCTACTCTCTCCCCCCCACCCTCCCTCCCTACTCTCTCTCTCCCCCACCCTCCCTCCCTACTCTCTCCCCCCACCCTCCCTCCCTACTCTCTCCCCCCCACCCTCCCTCCCTACTCTCTCCCCCACCCTCCCTCCCTACTCTCTCCCCCCACCCACCCTACCCTCCCTCCCTACCCTCTCTCCCTACTCTCCCTCCCTACTCTCTCCCCCCACCCTCCCTCCCTACTCTCTCCCCCCACCCTCCCTCCCTACTCTCTCCCCTCACCTCCCTCCCTACTCTCCCACCCTCCCTCCCTACTCTCTCCCCCCACTCCTCATCTCCCTCCACTGGCTTCCCATCACGGCCCGTATCAGATTCAAGACTCTGGTACTGACCTTCCGAGCGGTGAACGGGACTGCTCCCGACTACATCAAGTCTCTCCTCCAGCCTTACACCCCCCCCCCCCGCCACCTACAGTCTTCTTCTGACAACCGTCTGGTGGTCCCACCGCTCAAGAGCACCCGCTCCCAACCCAAGCTCTTCTCCTGTCTGGCCCCCCAATGGTGGAATCACCTCCCCACCTCCATCAGAGACACTGACTGTCTCTCCACCTTCAAGAAAAGGCTCAAGACGCACTTGTTCCGGGAGTACAACGGTACTTAGGGATGATTTGCTGGACCTGATTTTAGTTTCCTCCAGGATCACAATGACTCTTACTTAGAGACTTGTTGCTCTTGTTGGTTAACTGTAACTGATTTAAAATGATCGTACTCGCTGTGAAATATATTTTTACTGTTGCTTGTTTTTTCTACAGGTACACTCTTGCACTTTTTTGAGGTTCATGTTGTTTAATTGTAACTTACTCAACGACAAGCTCTTATGGTTCTTCCTTCTGGCACTTATTTAGGTTTTTCACAATGTGTGCTTCTTGTTTGGCTCCCCGCAATGTTTGGGGCGTCTCAGTGTTATGATCAGTGACCTGTGCTCTTTTGTAAAGCTCTCTCTTGGAAGTCGCTTTGGAGAAAAGCGTCTGCTAAATGAATAAATGTAAATGTATTCTCTCACCCTCCCTCCCTACTCTCTCCCCCCTCCCTCCCTACTCTCTCCCCCCACCCTCCCTCCCTACTCTCTCCCCCCCACCCTCCCTCCCTACTCTCTCCCCCCCACCCTCCCTCTCAACTCTCTCCCCCCCACCCTCCCTCTCTACTCTCTCCCCCCCTCCCTCCCTCCCTCCCTACTCTCTCTCTCTCCCCTCACCCTCCCTCCCTACTCTCTCCCCCCACCCACCCACCCTCCCCCCACCCTCCCTCCCTACTCTCTCCCCCCACCCTCCCTCCCTACTCTCTCCCCCCACCCTCCCTCCCTACCCTCCCTCCCTACTCTCTCCCCCCCACCCTCCCTCCCTACTCTCTCTCTCCCCCACCCTCCCTCCCTACTCTCTCCCCCCACCCTCCCTCCCTACTCTCTCGACCCCACCCTCCCTCCCTACTCTCTCTCTCCCCCACCCTCCCTCCCTACTCTCTCTCTCCCCCACCCTCCCTCCCTACTTGAAATGACTGAATGACTGAGTCCCAGGCAGTAGCTACGTTTCCACTTCTCTTTTTATTTTCAAATCAGCAGCTCTTTGGTCAGTTCAATAGCAATCAGCCAATTAGGTCAAAAACCTTTAGACAAACAGAAACATAGCATACATAAAACCCCAGCAGTACACAGTAACAGCTCACAGACATCAACCCGTGAAAAGAAATGCTTTAAATATTTAGTTACTTAGTTTGAATTAAACTACTGTAGAAAACACTTTGAAAATGCAGATGAAAGTTTAACAGTTTAAATGTAAAATGCAAATCGAAGTGCAAATTCGTGCAACATTCTTTTACAATGGTCAGTGTAAACCAAAATAGTCATTTGGCAATTTAAAAATAACTAACAATCTCATGCCCACTTAAAACCGGAAGCCAGTAGCAGACATTCGCTGCAGCACTAACTCTTTTTACATTTAGTAACTTTACATTTAGTCATTTAGCAGACGCTCTTATCCAGAGCGACTTACAGTAAGTACAGGGACATTCCCCCGAGGCAAGTAGGGTGAAGTGCCTTGCCCAAGGACACAACGTCAGTTGGCATGACCGGGAATCGAACTGGCAACCTTCGGACTACTAGCCCGACTCCCTCACCGCTCAGCCAACTGACTCCCTGCTTTTTAGCACAAGCCACGATTCAGGAGCAGCGGCAGACTTCGATGGAGGTCAAATTTGAAACACGATTGAACGCTTCTTTTCTTACCGGCTGCCTCTCCAGACTCCGTAGATGATCCCGATTGCGCAACACTCCATGCACGCAGCGCGAGCTATTCTCAGCGTTCCCTGTGGCGTTTCGAACACTTCTTTCTTTTCTGCTTTATACCTACTTAGGCACCTGTTACCCTTTGTTGCACGTGTGTTCCGCTGCTGCGTCTCGTTGGTCCACAGTGAAATTGTCACCTCCCTTCTTTCTGTTTTCCCCGTGCATTTTCTCTAAACCCCAAAGTAAAGTTCAAACTCATCTTTGACTTGACATCTACTCAGGCTACACATCCTTTTCCCATCATAAGTTTGCCAAACCACTTCTCCCAACATATTTCCTCTTGTTCTGGTTTAATCAAGTTTAGAGTGGAGTTTTATGAACTGCGTAGTAGTCAGCCATCTTAGGCCCAACAATCTAACCTGGTGTAACCCTGCCTAGGTTGCTTGCCTAGCTGTCCCATAATTAATCTCCCACGACACCGTCTAGTGCCAAACTACTGAAACACTTGCTCATACACATACACTCATCACTTGTGCTTTAGTACTATTATTATTATTACTATTATTATACTGCCAATACATCCTGAATCAACACTTTAAAATAGATTAAAAGTCATTTTAATGAGCAATTCATTCATTTGGAAGAGAGTAAAAGGATTTGGACTGATGACTGGATGTGTGAGTGTTTCATGGGGTAACACAAGTGATGAGTGTGTGTATGAGCAGCAAGTGTTTCAGTAGTTTTGCCCTAGACAGCCTCTCATAGATCCCACCCTCTCCTCTCCCTCACCACTCCCCTCTCCTCCTGTCCTCCCCTCCTTCCTCCTCCACTCCCTTCTCCCCCCGCTCCCCTCTCCTCCTGTATTGACCTCCTCTCCTTCTCTGTCCTCTCTGCTCCTCCTCTCTCCTCCTCTGTCCTCCTCTCTGCTCTCCTCTCCCCCTCCTCCCTCACCTCTGCTCCCCTCCTCCCTCTCCTCTCCTCCCATCTTCCCCTCCTCACTCTCCTCCCCTCTTTCCCTCCTCCCTCTCCTCCCCTCTTCCCCTCCTCCCTCTCCTCTCCTCCCCTCTTCCCTCTCCTCCCCTCTTCCTCTCCTTCTCTCCTCCCCTCTTCCCCTCCTCTGATCTCCTCCACCCCACTGCCCCTCTTCTCCTCTTCTCTTTTCCTCTCCACCTTTCACCCCCTCCTTACCTAAGCTCCAGAACAGAAATAGAGATAGAAAGAGAGTGAGAGGAAGGGTAGAGAGAGAGAGAGAGAGAGAGGGGGGGGGGGGGGGGGGAATAAATGTGAAGGGAACAGGAGGAGAATAGTAAAATGGAGTGATGGGGGCATATCAGGGGTAAGGAGATGAGAGATTATGTCTTTGGAGGGAGAGAGAGGAAGGGAGAGAGAGAGAGAGAGAGAGAGAGAGAGAGAGAGAGAGAGAGAGAGAGAGAGAGAGAGAGAGAGAATGAAAGGGGGAGGGCAGGAAGAGGGAGACATTCTAATGTGAATGATGATGATCAGTAATATATTGTGTCTTGGTCTCCCCCATCAGATGCCTGTGAGCTCACACTGGACCCAAACACAGCACACAGAGAACTCTCTCTGTCTGAGGAGAACAGAAAGGTGACAAGGAGGAGAGAGAAGCAGCCGTATCCTGATCACCCTGAGAGATTTGACTACAGTCCACAGGTGCTGTGTAGAGAGGGTCTGTCTGGGCGCTGTTACTGGGAGGCAGAGTGGAGTGGAGGACTGGTTAATATAGCAGTGACATATAAAGGAATCAGCAAGAGAGGAGTGGGCGATGACTGTGTGCTTGGAAACAATAACAAGTCCTGGAGTCTGAACTGTGATGATAACAGTTACTACTCTGCCTGTCACAATAATAAGAGCACTGACATACCTGTCCCCCCCTCCAGCTCCCACAGAGTAGGAGTGTATCTGGACTGGCCAGCCGACACTCTGTCCTTCTACACAGTCTCCTCTGACACACTGACCCACCTGCACACATTCCACAGCACATTCACTGAGCCCCTCTGTCCTGGGTTCAGGGTTTATAACTCCTCCGTGTCCCTGTGTCAGGTAGAATCGCCCACACACACTCTCACACACTGTGCTCAAATAGATGTCATTGAAGATTGAACTGTATACAGTTGGAATTGATATACCAGTGTTTGTAAATATTGCTGTGTGTAGAATGTTTGTTTTGTTTTAATTGTTGACAAACAACAATCCTGTCTTTGATCTCAGTTCCACTGAATGTGATCAACTAAATAGTGTTTTACTGATTAAATAAGGAGAAATAAAGATGTTTTATACATGATGATAGAAGACATGCTTCGTGTTTGTTGGTGACCCAGTGGCCTTAGACACACGTTAGGGCAGATTTTGTATGTACTTGAAGCTTGAGTCTCCGTGAGGTCAAGAGGTCATGCAGCGAGGCCCCACTGAGAGCGAATATAGACTGGGGAACGCCCTCGAGCCCAGACTCTTAGGAGACAGTAAGAGAGGAAAACATGCACTAATAAGGGACTTACATGAGTAACGACTTGTTCAGAATCTATCCTATCAGTTGGCGTCACAGAACAGCAAATTCTTCAGCAAAGGGAGTCAGCAGGTGAGCAGACCTTGATTGTCATTTTTGAATGGTTCTATTAACTTCTGCTTACCTGTGGTCCAAGAGGTGTTAAGAGCACGAACCTGTTCAAATCTATAAAGGGGGAATTGATGATTTATGTACAGAGAGAAGGCAAGAGGCACGACTTTTGTTGATTGTTTGCAATACGAAAGGCCTAACAGTTTCTTGGGAAAAACAAAAGACACCCGGATACGGGACAGGAACCATAAATACAGAAGCCCTGGTCCGTTTGGTATTTTTCAGATTTAAATAAGTTTTGTATCTGTGTGGTCATGATGCGGTGAAAGGCCGTTGTGATAAATGTATCATGGTAAGACGTAGGGCCGCAAAATCCTTTAGTACAGATTGTTAGAAGGTCAGTTAATTGAGGCAGGATTCCTTGCTGTAAAGTCCATTTAACAAGTCATCGTGTCTGGAATATGATTTCAAACTTCGGTTATTGGTTGGAAGCTACGCAATGAAACAAGTTTCAAATAAAAGTTTCGGATATCCGCTTTCAACGGCCCCCCCGCCTATGACGATGAGATGAATAATGACATTTATGACTGGTTGTTTTTAGATTCCGGCTCTGTCGGACGGCCTAATCCACAGATTTGTCCCAGCGCTACGCCCACATCTGTATTACCAAAAGGAATCAAGTGATAATCTATGTCTAAGTGTGAAGTGTAGAGTAGATTAGCAGCATGATCTTTTACTCATTCTTTGTCATGTGTGGAGTGAGGTTTTGTTTGTGCGAGTATAGATTACGGGTGACTGACAACTCATGCACCATTGATAATTGTGATGGGAATTCAAATTGATTCCAGATTGATTTAAACGGTGCAGGCTTATCAGACATTTGTACAGTGATTTCGAGTGTTGAAAATGGTAAAACCATTTCCAAAGATAGAAGAGGGAGGACTGATATGCAGGTTTTCTATACATGTGTGAGGTTGTCTCTTGCTGTGGTCAAGAGGGCACGTAGCGGGCCTTTGACAAGACACATATAGATCAGGGAATGTGCTCCTTTCAACCTTTGGAAAAGAGCAAGATGCAGAAATAGTACAAACAATGAGTTATGACCGCACCACCTGTGTGTTGTTTCTCCTGTGCCTTAAGTCGTGGAATGTGTACCGTTTAAGGGCATGTTTTGGTGGTTACTATATCTGTACTGTCCAGATCATGTATATAATGTCCTTCTGAGAGACGTTTCTCACTCATGCTAACCACTCTGCCTGTCGTGATCCGGGCAGCTCGACCTAATAAACAAAGTCAACTCTTTTTCATTGTGGTGCTTTCCTTGGCCCATCTTCTGACAGTAAATCATCTAACACTCCTAGAACCTCTCTACTGCTGAGATACTGGAGTCACGACCATATGCACATTATATGGCTGCCCTCAGGTATCTCCATGTGTTGTCCCACACTCTAAACCACCAGTACCAGGAATCAATACAACATCTTCTACCCTTAATGCCAGATAAACACATGGAGCACCTAAACACTTGTAAAGTCTTTTACTATTGATTCAGGCAGGAGGACTCAGTATAGTATTTACTTGATACTTTATTTCACACGGTACAACACATGATTGTAACAATTGATTTGGCATTATGGTTCTGCTTGCATCGGCTCCCTGCCGCATCCAACGGAGACACCGTCTCGACCTCCGAGCAGAGAGCAGCGACGCATTCCCCAACACAAAACCACATGCCAGACGACAAATGTATGAGACTGCTGTGTGTATGTGGTGTCCCTGTTGTGCTAGAATTTGAATGAGATGAGCGTCGTGTTAGCCATACTTACCCTCAGCATCGTATCTCAGAGCAGACTGTGCCCCTAGCTGCATCTATAGTGAATGAATTTAAATTGAATGAACGTGATTACTGACTGAGGCACGGCCTCGACTACCCAACTGAGGCACGGCCTCGACTACCCAACTGAGGCACGGCCTCGACTACCCAACTGAGGCATGGCCTCGACTACCCAACTGAGGCATGGCCTCGACTACCCAACTGAGGCACGGCCTCGACTACCCAACTGAGGCACGACCTCGACATCCCAACTGAGGCACGGCCTCGACTACCCAACTGAGGCACGGCCTCGACTACCCAACTGAGGCACGGCCTCGACATCCCAACTGAGGCACGGCCTCGACTACCCAACTGAGGCATGGCCTCGACTACCCAACTGAGGCATGGCCTCGACTACCCAACTGAGGCACGGCCTCGACTACCCAACTGAGGCACGACCTCGACATCCCAACTGAGGCACGGCCTCGACATCCCAACTTTCGATGGTGACTATGTCACCTGTCGCTCCACATGCTGCTGCATACCCGCGCCCGGCCAGCCACCAGACAAAACATTTCTTATTAAGCATTGAACACCTGTACATGGAGTGAGTGACTACATGCCTGAATATAGGAAGAAGAGTGAACGTTATTAGAGGTTGGAAGAGTGAAAGCCATCCTCCTGGCCTTCCAGAACATCACTGCCTTCAGTCTGATGCAAGGCCATAATCATAATACAATATTCAAATCTGGTCAAAATGTCCCCCCCAATATATCGATATGAAAATATAAATGTGCGGTACGACAGGCAACCACGCACGCTGTCCGAAATGATCATTTAAAAATTAATTTGTCCCCCCCAATGTTGACTCCACGGCTACGGCCTTGGTCTGATGTAACCAGGAACCGTTGCAGATGACCAACACCCATGACTTTCAGCGTCGATGCCGAGACCACTTGAGACGCCGACGTAGCCGCTCCGATTCCAACGAGTGCGCCGTGTAGCTACAGTTTAGGATCCAGACCACAGCGCCGGCACAGGATTCCAAGCTGCCGGTGAACCAGTACCCCGTCATGGCTTCCCGGCATCGGTGACGAACGGGGGCTCGCACATTACCGTTGATGAACGCCCACGGAGGTATTTCACCATGGAAGAGAGGGGACAGAAGGAGGAGTTCATCTGTGACATCACGACAGGAGTAGGCTACCCGCACTTGCCCCGTTTAAGAACCACCGTGGACATGTGCGAGTCTATGCCTCGACATCCCACCGGAGGAGTTGCCTCGACGTCCCAACTGAGGCACTGCCTCGACATACCAACTGAGGCGTTGCCTCGACATACCAACTGAGGCGTTGCCTCGACGTCCCAACTGAGGCGTTGCCTCGACGTCCCAACTGAGGCACTGCCTCGACATCCCACCGGAGGAGTTGCCTCGACGTCCCAACTGAGGCACTGCCTCGACATACCAACTGAGGCGTTGCCTCGACATACCAACTGAGGCGTTGCCTCGACATACCAACTGAGGCGTTGCCTCGACATACCAACTGAGGCGCTGCCTCGACATACCAACTGAGGCGCTGCCTCGACATACCAACTGAGGCGCTGCCTCGACATACCAACTGAGGCGTTGCCTCGACATACCAACTGAGGCGTTGCCTCGACATACCAACTGAGGCGCTGCCTCGACATACCAACTGAGGCGCTGCCTCGACATACCAACTGAGGCGCTGCCTCGACATACCAACTGAGGCGCTGCCTCGACATACCAACTGAGGCGCTGCCTCGACATACCAACTGAGGCGCTGCCTCGACATACCAACTGATGCGTTGCCTCGACCACCTGAGGCACTGCTTCGACGTCCCAACGTTGACGGTGACTGTCACCTGATGCTCCACGCGCTGCCGTGCCTGCATGGCCAGCCACCTGACGAAACATTAATTTGTACATATTAAGCATGCAATGCATGACATGAAGAGTGAACATTGGTAGTTTGGAGGTAGGGAGGGTGGACGCCATCCTCCTCTGCCTCCCATAACATCACTGCATTCGCTCTAATGTAACATTGAACTGTTGCAGACCAACGACCCAACGCTTGAGCGGTGAGCTGAGACCACTTGAGACCCCAACGTTGTTGAGCGTCCGGACCACAGCGCCAGCACAGGTTTCCAAGCATCCCGGTGACCGTTATGTAGTCATGCTTCCCCGGCATCGCTGACGAACAGGGGCTCGCTCATTGCGGTCAATGAATGCATACAGTGGAGGTATTGCACCATGTAAAGAGGGGACAGAAAGCAGAGTTAATATGCCATGTAACAAGAGTACCCGCACCAGCTTCACACTAGTACTATGTTAAGTATGCGTGTGTCTATGGTTAAGTCGCTAGGGTGAGAGTGTGAAAAGGTCAAGGTTGGAATGTGACATCACTTACGTTGTTAACCAACCCGGAAAGAAATGCAGCCCACAAACATTTGCCCGTGATGCACGTCCAGCTTGTGAGACGTCTCACTACTGTTAACTATTTCGCTTAGTTAAAATGTAATCTATGTTCTGTGTGTACTCATGTTATGCCAGGTTGCTTTGCGTTGTCTTGTCCTGAGAATTTCAGGGCCCAGTCTGACCTGGTGTTTTGTGCATCTGACATAAAGACTTGAATGTGAACGATATCCTATCCCTGTAGCTGTCTGACGTGGGCTAAGCTAATATGGTTCAGGAAGAGGATCGTTGTGTCGTGTGATAATGAAGACACAGTAACAATCATCAAGGGCATTAGATTAAGGCATCACCTGACACGTCGGCGAGACAGCCTACCCGAGCCATGCAGCGTCTGCGCCTGCCCTGCGATTGACTGATACCGATCGATATTGCCGAACAGACAGGTTCAGGCAGATGGAGCTAAATGCCAGGGCCCTGTAACCCTGTCAGTCTCCCCAGATCTGCGGCGATTCCTTAAAGAGTCGGGAAGCTCAGCTTCCCCTAACATGTACATTTAATGGTCAAATATTCACTATTGTGAACACGTTCATCTCGAAGACGAGTTTGTTCGGAATCAGCTACGTACGTAGCAGGTCGATTGATTGATTCCGTCTCATACATTCCCGTAGCCTCACAGTGCAGTCCCCTGTTGAAGCCCAGCTTCAATGGACTCCAATGGGGCTGCTTTTGACAGTTTTCAGTGCTTCGAACTACAGTCATTGATAATGCTGCGATCAGGCAATTACACACCACATCCCTTGTTTCGGTTGACCTAATTCCCACATTCCCTTCGAGTTAATATTCCTTCGTTCGCTCGTTCATTTATTCATTCATTCAGTAGGCCAGGCTAGTGTCGTAGGGGTGAACTAGCAAATAAATGGAAACGTAGGATATAGGCTGAAAATGAGCTTCCCCTATTCGAAAGACCAGCAGCCGCCACTGCCTCAGATATGTACTGGTAGCTGTGCCACCGACTAAAGGAAGCGCAGACCTATCACGGCCCACAGATACCCCTGCTGGATCCTTGCTAGCCCTAGCGACACGTCGGGCTCCTGAGAAGAACATTTGCAGTTAGCACACACTAAGTGACATTGAGCAGACATTTACCCAACCATAAAAGGTTGATCTGGTTTTACCATAAATACCCTCGCATTACATTACACTCATTCATGTAGCAGATGCTTTTGTCGAAAGCGACTTCCAAGAACTTTGTGCTAGCTCAATACCATAACAACGAGACATCCCCAAAACAAACGACGCACAGGCCGAGGGCACAGCCCAGTAGGAAAGGAGAAACACCCGCACCAGAACACGCCAACTTACCGAGCCCAGCAATGCGCGGCTAACCACTCCAGATCCAACACGGACCAGGCCACAAGTCGATGACCACGTAGACATACAGGGCAGACCCTGCGGAAACGCCGTGCTACTCGCAGAACAGACATACCCCACGTTGTCCCGCCGAATCACGGCCACATACATTCCCACATTAGCCCAAGTGTTTCAAAAGATTCAGCCCCACACAGCGGACTCTGCCAATTAACGTCCTTACCCAACGACACATCGTTCACGCCACCTAGAAACCAGATCGATCGGACACGGGTTTGACACGAGATCCAGCTGATTAACAGAAAGCAACCTGTGTCTCACTAACAAAACAGAGTGCAGCGATATCCTGATTAAATAGCCCGCTCTGCTAAGGTGTGCCCCTACCGCGCTGCTAGTGACGCGCTGCCCTACCGCGCTGCCCTACCACTATGTTTCCCCCTGTACTAAATATTCTTTCTGAGGGTGAGCTGGTTGCAGGGGTACACAGATATTTTCTTGCTAGCTTGCTCAGAGTGGGGTAGCTCACTTGGTGACACTTCCACCAGGCCAGGGGGTCATCCTCGCTGTCAATGGAGGGGGTGAGGAGGTAGCTGTTGAGCTCAGCTGTGACAGCTTCCCCCAAAACCTGTACAGCTGGTGTGGTGGTGCTGCTGCTCTTCAGCAGAATCCCCAATGACCTCTTGGCCTTTTTTGATGGAGGTGGGGCTGTCTGATCCTGGGGCTCTGTGGCACTGTTCTTTCTTGCTATTTCATTCATCTCTGTCTGTACCCTGGCCGTGAGATGGGGGATGCTCTCCTCACTGACGTATCTGGTTTTGAACCTTGGATCCACGAACGATGCCATGTCTGTTAAGACAAATATCTATTTCAATCAGGAGAGACCTGGGGATGAGTGAAAGATGTTTATTACAGAATAATAAATGTACTATGGTGTTTGGAGCTTGAACCCCACGAGGAATTATATAGATGAACGGGCGCCTGCCCAACGCCCGGAGGAGAATCCCCCACGGAGTCCAGACACTGGTGGCGGTGGCGGCAGCCGACGACCAATCGAGCCGAAGACTGAGACAGGAACCGGGTGGCGACTGGGTGGTGGAGGGTCGCGCACTTGATAGCATGGACAAACTACACAGGGAGAGAATCATATTTAAAGGCACGGATCATGTGACGCCATTAATTGATAGCGGGAGCGCTAATCGACCTGAACCCCAGTGACCGCCCGACCAGGGAACGGGGGAAGGTAGGGCGTTCTTAGCGGGGGGAGTGAGTAGTGTACACTACGATTAAGCCCGAGTGCAGGGATCGGTCTTGCCTGACTGAACTTGCGCAAGCTTCATTTGTTGTTTTAGTTTCGGATAAATATGGTCCCGAATTAGCGCATTACCAATAGCGTCAGGAAGGGAGAGAAGCGCCAACGAGCGAGAGGTGTCTTCCGCTCGATCCAGCATAAAAGGCACTGGCTTAATGAGCGACAGGTGTGCAGAAAAGGAGAACCTGGACAGGGTGCATCAGTGTGCAGGAGACAACAGAGACGCTATTGGTGAGTGAGCATTGCGTTTGAGGAGAGGATTTGTAAATGTATTTGTGTAGCCCTTTTTACAAGCAATGTCACAGAGGGCTTCAAATACGCCCATAGAACTGCCCCTCAACCATCCTTAACGCTCAATTAAGACAAGGAAGTCCCAGAAAAACTCATTAGAGAAAGAATTGAAGAAACCTTGGGAGGAGCAATTCAGTGAGGGATCCCCTCCTCCAGAGACGGTTGGTGAAAGAGGTGCAGAACACAAACTAAAACATAGTCATACATCAAGAACATCAAGTGTCAATGGGTGTTGAAAGACAGAAATCCCACGTTCAACTCAGCTCAGAGTTGGTGAATGTCAGTTTAAGCAGTGGTAGCCACAGGACTGGGGGCGTGTGATGAGCACAGCATGACAGGACAGGACTGGGCTGGGGGCGTGTGATGGGCACAGCATGACAGGACAGGACTGGGGGCGTGTGATGAGCACAGCAGGACAGGACAGGACTGGGGGCGTGTGATGAGCAGAGCATGACAGGACGGGACTGGGGGCGTGTGATGAGCACAGCATGACAGGACAGGACTGGGCTGGGGGCGTGTGATGGGCACAGCATGACAGGACAGGACTGGGCTGGGGGCGTGTGATGGGCACAGCATGACAGGACAGGACTGGGCTGGGGGCGTGTGATGGGCACAGCATGACAGGACAGGACTGGGGGCGTGTGATGAGCAGAGCATGACAGGACAGGACTGGGGGCGTGTGATGAGCAGAGCATGACAGGACGGGACTGGGGGCGTGTGATGAGCACAGCAGGACAGGACAGGACTGGGGGCGTGTGATGAGCACAGCATGACAGGACGGGACTGGGGGCGTGTGATGAGCACAGCAGGACAGGACAGGACTGGGGGCGTGTGATGAGCACAGCATGACAGGACGGGACTGGGCTGGGGGCGTGTGATGGGCACAGCATGACAGGACAGGACTGGGGGCGTGTGATGAGCACAGCAGGACAGGACAGGACTGGGGGCGTGTGATGAGCAGAGCATGACAGGACGGGACTGGGGGCGTGTGATGAGCACAGCATGACAGGACAGGACTGGGCTGGGGGCGTGTGATGGGCACAGCATGACAGGACAGGACTGGGCTGGGGGCGTGTGATGGGCACAGCATGACAGGACAGGACTGGGCTGGGGGCGTGTGATGGGCACAGCATGACAGGACAGGACTGGGGGCGTGTGATGAGCAGAGCATGACAGGACAGGACTGGGGGCGTGTGATGAGCAGAGCATGACAGGACGGGACTGGGGGCGTGTGATGAGCACAGCAGGACAGGACAGGACTGGGGGCGTGTGATGAGCACAGCATGACAGGACGGGACTGGGGGCGTGTGATGAGCACAGCAGGACAGGACAGGACTGGGGGCGTGTGATGAGCACAGCATGACAGGACGGGACTGGGGGCGTGTGATGAGCACAGCATGACAGGACAGGACTGGGGGCGTGTGATGAGCACAGCATGACAGGACAGCCAGGTAGATGGATGGACAGGAGGGGTACATGACATCCAGCAACTGAAGATCTTGCAGATCCATGCAGGGTCAAGCTGGTATACAGGAACATTGCAGGGGGAATTCTTGAGTCTCATTCTCATTGTAGAGACAATTCAGATATTTTAAGGAAATCTTTCGAACTCTAAAGATTGTTCATAACACCTAATGGATTCACATACATACATACATAGTGTGACTATTTCCGTAACCAGTTAAAACCCAGTTGTTCGACCCAAGAACCCACAGGGACACCTTTTGGAACATTATTTGTAAGAGATGTTCTAAGTCTCTGCACTTGAGGTTGTCTGGTTTGTGGTTGATGTGTGTGTATCCAGGCTTGTTGTACCTGAGCCAGGACAGCCCCATCCAGGCAGAGATGGTCTTCCTGGAGGCCAGCAAGCAGCAGCAGGTCTGCCTGCTGGTGACCCTGTCCTGCAGACCAGACACTGGAGAACCCGAGCTGCTGCCCCAGAGTCTCCCAGCAGCAACAGACCAGACACTGGAGAACCAGAGCTGCTGCCCCAGAGTCTCCCAGCAGCAACAGACCAGACACTGGAGAACCAGCGCTGCTGCCCCAGAGTCTCCCAGCAGCAACAGACCAGACACTGGGGAGGCAGGGCCAGGAGGGGAGGAGGAACCAGAGCTGCTGCCCCAGAGTCTCCTCACTGAAAAAACACCCAAAGTAGGAGTTGGTTATACTGCGACCGTCTGCATGTGTTGGAGTCCAGCTCCTCCTCACTTCTATCCATCCCCCTCCAGCTGGGCTGGCCGGCCTTTCATGGTGTGGCCGCCCTCCATTCCACTCATGAGCCGCACCTGGGCAGCTCGTGGTCTCCCGTGGGACATACCTGCCTCTGATCACCTGACCCAGGGCTTGCTGGTGCCGCTGCCCAATGTGCTGACTGGAGTGCTGTCCATGGTGCTGACTGGAGTGCTGCCTGTGGTGCCTGCTGGGACGCTGTCCATGATGCTGACAGGAGTGCTGCCTGTGGTGCCTGCTGGGACGCTGTCCATGGTGCTGACTGGAGTGCTGCCTGTGGTGCCTGCTGGGACGCTGTCCATGGTGCTGACTGGAGTGCTGCCTGTGGTGCCTGCTGGGACGCTGTCCATGATGCTGACAGGAGTGCTGCCTGTGGTGCCTGCTGGGACGCTGTCCATGGTGCTGACTGGAGTGCTGCCTGTGGTGCCTGCTGGGACGCTGTCCATGGTGCTGACTGGAGTGCTGCCTGTGGTGCCTGCTGGGATGCTGTCCATGATGCTGACTGGAGTGCTGCCTGTGGTGCCTGCTGGGACGCTGTCCATGGTGCTGCACTCCTGGGTTGCCACAAGGTGGAAACAAACAAACACAAAGCTCTATACAGGGTATAGGCATAAAGACAAAAAGAAACTATGGACATTTTCCTCCTAAGTACAAAGTCAACACAAAACACAGTCCTCATACAAACAGCTCTTTCCACATCATGGATCAGTTCCCTCTCCTGGGGCTGAAGAAAGGAGCAGCTTCTATGGGAGGCAGGTCGTGCTGATGGTTGGGATAGTGGAGATTGGTGGTTGATTGGACCTGGGAGGGGACTGGAATGGACCAATCAGACGGCGAATTGGGACCTGAGAGATTGAGTGACAGGAAGGGAAGTGAACAAACAAAACACAGACATACAGACCAGAACTAGAGACATGATGTCTGGTGATGTAACGGTGTACTGTATGTGTGTATGTGTGTGTGTGTGTGCAGTGTGTGTGTGTGTGTGTGTGTATTTGTGTGCAGATGTCTCAGCGGGCTCTGGTCCAGGAGCTGCTGTGTCCAGAGGGGGGCCATGGCCAGGCTGCAGCTGCTGAGGGCAGAGTACAGCAGTGCCCAGCTCAGCCTGCAGGAGGCGCTCAACCACAGCTTCCAGGTGCCTCAAACAACCTACACACCAGGAGCAGCTACTGACACATCATTATGGGCTCTTTGTTTTAGAAATGAATAAGAATCATTTGAGGTAAACCTAGACTCACCAGAGATTGTAGGGAGATGTCCATTCAGTACCTGCAAGCACATCACGCATGTGTTAACCAAATCAATCAAATGTTGATGTGTAATCTCTCTCCTGATGGTTCCCCTCTCTGCAGGACCCAGACGTGTGGCTCTGTACGGTCACCTGCACTACCAGACTGGGGAGCACAGGAAGGCTCAGGAGGGCTATGAGAGGACCCTGGACTTAGTGGTGGACGCCTCAGACACACATCCCATCTACCTGCACCTGGGCTCAATCTACCTGGAGGAGGCCAGGGGGAGATGGGCGGGGTCACACACACACATGAACCAGGGAGATGGTTTAGTAACTTAACTAGGAGGTAGTTCGGTGACAATCATTGTTTTGCTGAAACCCATCCGTTTGTATCTGTCCATTTGTAGCATGAGAAGGCTCAAAGGACATATTTAGGTGCCTGCATGAGTACCTGTCTTGTCTCCCCTCCCTGAGAGCCCTGCATATCCCAGACCTGCTCAACAAAGGACCAGACCTGATGTCACGGGGACGAACCACCGTTGGGGGTGGATGGACGAGGCCTCTCCCTCAGTGGAAGGATGCTCTCCCAAGCCGGAGGCACGGTGAAGAGCCCACCTGGGATCGGAGGTCCTCTCATGGCTTACTTACTGTACAGAGCACACGCATGTGATCCACTGCGGTTTTAGTTTCATTTTGAGAGATAGTCTACATTTCTGAGAATGGTTTGAGTTCTAACTTGTCTTGAATGGATGTATTATGCCACCATATTATTCTCCATTTATTTATTCTCCATTTCTTGGAATAAATTACTGAAAATAAAGACAACCAAATTATAGATGCCAAATTCTGGAAGGTTACATAGCATACAGTTGCTGCTGAGTAGACTACTCTCACTACAGTTTAACATATATATAGACAACAACAAGGATTTGGTTTCCAATGCTTTGTACAGAAAATATAATACTATTTTATTGCACCTCATAGCACAAAGTAAAAAAACACAAATGTCAATGTCAAAATAGCAAACGCCCCTCAGACAGAACTGTATATGCAGCGCTGTATGGTGAATTAGACCTACAGTTATGACAACTCGCTCAACCATTGCACATGTATTATGTAATTAACTAAATGTCTAGATGTTTGTGGAGGTAATATTATTTAACAAAAAAGCTGTATGATACATTTGGATCAACATGACACAAGCAATTTATAATGTTGGAAACAGCAGACAATTGTAGGCTACATAATCATTCGCATGAATGTACCAGAGCATTGGAAATCTGTTCATTGTGATCGGAGAAATGTAGGTACCAAAGCCACTGAGAAAAACTGTCATCCCCGACTGCATCACAGGCACTGCACTGCACTATCTATCTATCATTCCAGACATCTGTGTGTCACTGACATCTTACTTACCGACTGCATCACAGGCACTGCACTATCTATCTATCATTCCAGACATCTGTGTGTCACTGACATCTTACTTACCGACTGCATCACAGGCACTGCACTATCTATCTATCATTCCAGACATCTGTGTGTCACTGACATCTTACTTACCGACTGCATCACAGGCACTGCACTATCTATCTATCATTCCAGACATCTGTGTGTCACTGACATCTTACTTACCGACTGCATCACAGGCACTGCACTATCTATCTATCATTCCAGACATCTGTGTGTCACTGACATCTTACTTACCGACTGCATCACAGGCACTGCACTATCTATCTATCATTCCAGACATCTGTGTGTCACTGACATCTTACTTACCGACTGCATCACAGGCACTGCACTATCTATCATTCCAGACATCTGTGTGTCACTGACATCTTACTTACCGACTGCATCACAGGCACTGCACTATCTATCTATCATTCCAGACATCTGTGTGTCACTGACATCTTACTTACCGACTGCATCACAGGCACTGCACTATCTATCTATCATTCCAGAAATCTGTGTGTCACTGACATCTTACTTACCGACAGCATCACAGGCACTGCACTATCTATCTATCATTCCAGAAATCTGTGTGTCACTGACATCTTACTCACCGACTGCATCACAGGCACTGCACTATCTATCTATCATTCCAGAAATCTGTGTGTCACTGACATCTTACTCACCGACTGCATCACAGGCACTGCACTGTCTATCTATCATTCCAGAAATCTGTGTGTCACTGACATCTTACTTACCGACTGCATCACAGGCACTGCACTATCTATCTATCATTCCAGAAATCTGTGTGTCACTGACATCTTACTCACCGACTGCATCACAGGCACTGCACTATCTATCTATCATTCCAGAAATCTGTGTGTCACTGACATCTTACTTACCGACTGCATCACAGGCACTGCAATATCTATCTATCATTCCAGAAATCTGTGTGTCACTGACATCTTACTTACCGACTGCATCACAGGCACTGTGCCCTATATATAATTCCAGGAATCAGTGTGTGTCACCGACCTTATCACAGGCACTGTGTCCTATCTATCTACAGTTCCAGGAATTTGTGTGTTTGCCTCACCGACATCTTAATCACCAACTGCATCACGGGCACTGTGCCCTTGTGGACAATAAAGTCAATCAATCTCCTGAAGTAGCCAACAGGGAGCACAAGGTAGAGGGTGCAGGTATTACAGACTTTGTAACAATAAAACACCTTTGCTCATCCCATGACTCGTTTATCATGTGCAGGGTCAAAAGGTAGAACAGTTTAGGTTTCATTCTGAGAGCCTCTGCATTTCAGAAAAATGGCCTGACAATTATCATAAAGGTCATACAAGGGGAATTCGTTTTGGTTGTTTGGCCAATATTAAACCCCCTACACTACTTGACATGCTGTGCATCTATCAGATCTTCCCCTCAGTTACTGATCTGCTGTGGTGGATCAAGAGTTGGGATACTTTGTCGCCACAAAGCCTCTCTCACTGGCTCCACAATGCTCTCCATATCATGGATGAGGGTGTGGGATGTCCTGTGTCTCCTGGCATTCAGGCTCATTCCACCAGAGGAGTGGAGACTTCGGTAGCCATCCTCCGTGGTGAGGGAGTGGAGGAGATCTGTAAGACACTACGGCCCTCCCTTTCTAACCCTAACCCTGTCTGAGACTGCTGTTATTGGACCCATTTACATGTGACCTCCAGCACACAGCCATGACAACACTGCTCTCATTCCAGTGCTGCTGAATCAGCACACAGCAGTTATCTGGGGAGGGTTTACAACAGAAGGTTAATAAAGTGAAATAGATTCAGCCCAAGAGAAAAGGGTGTAGATTTTCCTGGTCATGAAGACTCTTGGTTGTAACAGGACAGAGAGACCAGGAGAAACACAAGTGCAGAACTTTGATTCAGAACACAGGTTCAGATGTACCAAGGGATAATCCAGAATCATGGTCAGGAACAGGTCAGGGTCAGTCCAGGTACAGCAGGTCTATAGGAGCGTGGTGGTCAGTGACAGGTGAGGGTCAGTCCAGGTACAGAAGGTCTATAGGAGCGTGGTGGTCAGTGACAGGTGAGGGTCAGTCCAGGTACAGCAGGTCTATAGGAGTGTGGTGGTCAGACAGGTGAGGTTCAGTACAGGTACAGCAGGTCTATAGGGGACAGGGGAGATAGGGCAGGGTTTATACAGGAGAGCAGAACTTCTGGTCAGAGTGTAATAATCTGCTTTATGATGTTCATGCTGTTAATGATTCAACTTCTAGAGTGTGTTGCCACCAGGGCATTGTGAAGTCACTGTGATCTCAGGTAACAAGGGCAGTGGAGAGGTGGATTCTGGGACCTGAAGTCCTGTAGATATCCAGACCAACAACTCTGCATCTATAAAATATATTTTCTCAGGGATATTGTCTTTCTCCATTTAGTCATAGGTCTGTAACTTCACTTGTGTCTGATGTGCTGATGTGACAGTACACCCAGGGCCCTCCTACCTGAAGGGTTAACAGCTCTCATGATGGGGTCTATATCACTGGACTCTGACCTGTTTTATTGTACTGTTCAGTGTACGTGCTACTACAATGAATGATAGCGTCTATATGACCAGACTTTGACCTGTGTTCTTGTACTGAACCTGTAACTATAATGTTCCAGAGACACTCCTGGAAGCAGCACAAACAGCATCAACAGATTTATTCTTCAGCATGAAGGACAATGCCTGCTTGGCTTGACGTTGTGTTTGTGAATTCAGACCAGGAGAAAGCAGAGGTAAGTCCCTCCAGGGATCATGTTCAGGTCAGGTAGGAAGTGAGGATGATTCTAGTTGAACGCTCAGACCTACAATCCTCCTGAATGGAGGACCAGGGTATGGTCAAGAGACACAGCTGAACCGTTGGAACATGTGGTTGGACACTCACATGAATAACTGTATCTAGTAGAGTGAAGGATTTTAATGGGTTTAATGGTAATATTTGTTTGTCAGTAGTTAGTGTTTCATGGTACTGAAGGTGATTTTGAGTACAAATGTACAGTACAGATCCTTGGTCATTCCTGTTAATCATTGTCTACAGTACAGATGTCTACTGGACTGGGTGTTGTTACAGAACATGTGATGACAGAGAGCAGTTTCAGAGAAGGCAGTAAAGATGCTTTAGATAAGATTACACTGTTCATTATGTCTCTTGAGTTAAGGTTGTTGAAAGTGATAATGTGTTAAATAATAGAATGTAATCCAATGTCGATATTGCAGAGTTAGACTTGTCTGATGTTTCCCTCTGTCTCTCCATCTCTCTGCATAATACACACTACACACACCTGCCTCTCTCTCTCCCTCTGTCTCTCTGTCCATTACTCTCTCCATCTCTGCATAATAATCTCGACCTTTTTACAATCACTGTTTAACAAGCTCACTCCTCGCTCTGACAACGGCTAAGGTGAGGGTCAGTGCAGGTCCAGCAGGTCTATAGGAGCGTGGTGGTCAGGAACAGGTGAGGGTCAGTGCAGGTCCAGCAGGTCTATAGGAGCGTGGTGGTCAGGAACAGGTCAGGGTCAGTCCAGGTACAGCAGGTCTATAGGAGCGTGGTGGTCAGGAACAGGTGAGGGTCAGTGCAGGTCCAGCAGGTCTATAGGAGCGTGGTGGTCAGAGACAGGTGAGGGTCAGTGCAGGTACAGCAGGTCTATAGGAGCGTGGTGGTCAGGAACAGGTGAGGGTCAGTCCAGGTACAGCAGGTCTATATGAGCGTGGTGTTCAGGAACAGGTGAGGGTCAGTCCAGGTACAGCAGGTCTATAGGAGCGTGGTGGTCAGAGACAGGTGAGGGTCAGTCCAGGTACAGCAGGTCTATAGGGGACAGGGGAGATAGGCAAGGGTTTATACAGGAGAGCAGAACTTCTGGTCAGAGTGTAATAATCTGCTTTATGATGTTCATGCTGTTAATGATTCAACATTCTAGAGTGTGTTGCCACCAAGGCATTGTGAAGTCACTGTGATCTCAGGTAACAAGGGCAGTGGAGAGGTGGATTCTGGGACCTGAAGTCCTGTAGATATCCAGACCAACAACTCTGCATCAATAAAGATCTTGTCTCAGGGATATTGTCTTTCTTCAGTTAGTCGTAGGTCTGTAACTTCACTTGTGTCTGATGTTCTGATGTGACAGTACACCCAGGGCCCTCCTACCTGAAGGGTTAACAGCTCTCATGATGGGGTCTATATCACTGGACTCTGACCTGTTTTATTGTACTGTTCAGTGTACGTGCTACTATAATGAATGATAGCGTCTATATGACCAGACTTTGACCTGTGTTCTTGTACTGAATCTGTAACTATAATGTTCCAGAGACACTCCTGGAAGCAGCACAAACAGCATCAACAGATTTCTTCTTCAGCATGAAGGACAATGCCTGCTTGACTTGACGTTGTGTTTGTGAATTCAGACCAGGAGAAAGCAGAGGTAAGTCCCTCCAGGGATCATGTTCAGGTCAGGTAGGAAGTGAGGATGATTCTAGTTGAACGCTCAGACCTACAATCCTCCTGAATGGAGGACCAGGGTGGTCAAGAGACACAGCTGAACCGTTGGAACATGTGGTTGGACACTCACATGAATAACTGTATCTAGTAGAGTGAAGGATTTTAATGGGTTTAATGGTAATATTTGTTTGTCAGTAGTTAGTGTTTCATGGTACTGAAGGTGATTTTGAGTACAAATGTACAGTACAGATCCTTGGTGATTCCTGTTAATCATTGTCTACAGTACAGATGTCTACTGGACTGGGTGTTCTTACAGAACATGTGATGACAGAGAGAGCAGTTTCAGAGAAGGCAGTAAAGATGCTTTAGATAAGATTACACTGTTCATTATGTCTCTTGAGTTAAGGTTGTTGAAAGTGATAATGTGTTAAATAATAGAATATAATCCAATGCTGATATTGCAGAGTCAGACTTGGTGATGTGTCCTCAGTATGAACACCTCTACCAGCAGCTCTGACAGTCCCTCCCTTCCTGACTTTCTGACTCTTATTTCATCTACTCATTTGTCTCACACCAGCTCTCCCTCTGTCTGTCTCTCCATCTCTCTGCATAATACACACACTACACACACCTGCCTCTCTCTCTCCCTCTGTCTCTCTGTCCATTACTCTCTCCATCTCATTTTTTTTAGTCATTTAGCAGACGCTCTTATCCAGAGCGACTTACAGTAAGTACAGGGACATTCCCCCGAGGCAAGTAGGGTGAAGTGCCTTGCCCAAGGACACAACGTCAGTTGGCATGACAGGGAATCGAACTGGCAACCTTCGGATTACTAGCCCGACTCCCTCACCGCTCAGCCAACTGACTCCAGTACAGTCTCTCTGCATAATGAACACACACACACCTGCCTCTCTCTCTCCCTCTGTCTCTCTGTCCATTACTCTCCATCTCTCTGCATAATGAACACACACACCTGCCTCTCTCTCTCCCTCTGTCTCTCTGTCCATTACTCTCTCCATCTCTCTGCATAATGAACACACACACACCTGCCCCACTCTGTCTCTGTGTCTCTCACTCCAGTGTTGCTGCATGAGAGTTCTGGTAGGGGTTAATAGTGTGTTATATGTAAAAGTGTCTCTTTGTGCACAAAGTTGTTCTCAGATTTATGAACACTGCGTACGCGACACATATCACACGTTTGTCTTCATAGACACAACTTACAGTAACTAGTGATAATCACATCATCATTATATCACACGTTTGTCTTCATAGACACCACTTACAGTAACTAGTGATAATCACATCATCATCATATCACGCGTTTGTCTTCATAGACACCACTTACAGTAACTAGTGATAATCACATCATCATCATATCACACGTTTGTCTTCATAGACACCACTTACAGTAACTAGTGATAATCACATCATCATCATATCACACGTTTGTCTTCATAGACACCACTTAGCATGTGAACGAGCGCTCCCATATTTGACCTGACATGGTTGTTGAAATGCCCACATTTTGTCAGGTTTCTCAATAAACGTTTTAATTAACCCATCGTGAACAATGAATGATTCTTAATAAGAAATGGGTAAGGCAACAAAAGTGGCCTTAGGCTAGCAGTTATTTGAACAGGCAACTCCAACCCTGTTAGATCCTGGAGAATACGGTTGAAGATGGAGAGTGAATCACAACAAATTGATGTTAATCGATGTGTAACTACTAACTTTCACTCAATGAATCAGTCTGTTGTTGGTCATTTATCAAGTTATTCTAAATACTGTCATTACAATGACATTGTTGTAACCCTGTTAACTATAAACATAGATAATCATACATCCACACAGACACATGTCATACATTACTGATCCATCAAGGTTTTCTAAGAGGAAGTGAGGTAGTGCTCAGTACAGCTGATGGTGCAGTATGATGGAGTGGAGCTTGTTGTAAGAGGAAGTGAGGTAGTGCTCAGTACAGCTGATGGTGCAGTATGATGGAGTGGAGCTTGTTGTAAGAGGAAGTGAGGTAGTGCTCAGTACAGCTGATGGTGCAGTATGATGGAGTGGAACTTGTTGTAAGAGGAAGTGAGGTAGTGCTCAGTACAGCTGATGGTGCAGTATGATGGAGTGGAGCTTGTTGTAAGAGGAAGTGAGGTAGTGCTCAGTACAGCTGATGGTGCAGTATGATGGAGTGGAGCTTGTTGTCTTCTCTGTTGTCAGTTTAAAAAAAGCTGTTGTTGTCACATTGGTGTGTTCAAAATGACCTGTTTGTGTTCTGTATGTGTTGTAACTGAGTTGTTTACATCATAGTGGTGTGTTGTAAATCAGGGTATAAAGTTAGTTTTCCTTCCTCTCTTGAGGTAACAGTCTAATAGGGTTGGATTCTAACTGTTGTTTACAGGTTTACAGGTCTGGCTTCAAAATCCTTCTAATCTGACCCTGAGGAGAGAAGTTCTGACTTTGAGAGGGAGGAGGGGGCACTGCCTCTAAAATGAGTCTCTCTGGGGAGAGAGAAGAAGGGGGCACTGCCTCTAAAATGAGTCTCTCTGGGGAGAGAGAAGAAGGGGTCCCTGCCTCTAAAACGAGTCTCTCTGGGGAACATGACATGGACACCAAAGCTAAGAGGTAAGATGAGAATCCATACCTGTTCATGACTGTTCTCCATCTCAGAGCTCAGCAGTGATATTATGACATCATAATTAGTCAGAATAAATGAGAGACTGAAGGTCTGTCTCTGTTGTGTTGAAGCCCAATCCAGCAGAGACCAGCCTCACCTGTACCCAGCTGTGTGTCCATGAAGAGTGACTGGTCTATGAATCAACCTATCAAGTTCAGTGATGGAGGAGGGCCTTCTAATGAGGAAGGGTATGTACTGACCTCTGCTGGTTAACCTAAAACAGGGTTAGAGCTGCTGACTGTAGATACTAAAGTATCCCTCATCACATCCCTACTAAAACACAGGGTTAGAGCTGCTGACTGTAGATACTAAAGTATCCCTCATCACATCCCTACTAAAACACAGGGTTAGAGCTGCTGACTGTAGATACTAAAGTATCCCTCATCACATCCCTACTAAAACACAGGGTTAGAGATGCTGACTGTAGATACTAAAGTATCCCTCATCACATCCCTACTAAAACACAGGGTTAGAGATGCTGACTGTAGATACTAAAGTATCCCTCACAGGGGCGGAGCAAGGGTTGTGTCTCGGGGGGGGCGGAAACTGATTGGGGGGGCCCCCCTGTTATTAATATTTTGCAGTGCAATAAAATACAACAATAAAAAGTAACCAATGGGAACCTCTATTGTGAACAGCACATATTAGCCTATATAATAAATGTGTTCAGTCATCATAGCCCCCAATGTGCGAACAACATGTAGGCCTCGGCCACTAGCCTCACATTCAGCATTCATTAGAATCTCTCACACACAGTAGGCCTCCACAGATCCATGCATAACATGGGTTTAATGATCTGTCCATTTACCAAATACACTATATTCAAATTCAACGATAAGAGGTCATAAGCCCCCCAAAATGAAGTTAAAGACAGTAGCCTATAGTCATCCTAACAGTGACAACTAATAATAAACAAACATAAGCCTATATGACAATTCTTTCAGCAACAATTTGGGCAAGCTACACGCGAAACCAAGCCCCCATGAAGATAAAAAAACGAGTGTGCAACACACACACACGCGTGACGCGCACTGCAGTTGACCACCTACAGGCAGCTACGATTGAACACCAGACTATAATCATTTTCTTTTCCGAACTGACATGTATTGTGCATCTCTCAAAACCAGCAAACTCATAGCCTACACAGGTCAAAACACAAACACATTATTTATCAATTTCAGACGGCTGAAAGTCCTCTCTGCCTTAGCACTGCTTATCGGAACTGTCAAGTACCTAAATGCGATAAAGAATAGCAAGGTTGGGGAAAGCACGGTCCATGTCGTTGTCAATAAGAAATGGTAGGATGCTGTGTGTGTTTAGTTCATGTTTTTCCATGCTCAGCTCACGGTACATGGTACGAAGTGTAACAAATTCATCAACCACATAATCGGCCTTCTGAATAGAACTCCGCAAGCGCTCTAACTTTCCGAGCAGCATCAGGGTGACAAATATTTCGGGTTCATCACAGCAAATTTCTCAGCCATTCTCCTGAAATCAGCAAAGCGATGCTCAAATTGCGAAAGTTTACTCAACGTCTATCCTACTGTACGTCTACTACGTCATGTATATATATTTAGTAAAATGGTCTTGTAGTTAATCCCCATGCTCAGGGCCGGATTAATGTATGGGCAACCAGGGCAGTTGCCAGCCACCAGGGGGCCCCCGACGACATGTCGGGTAAAGTGCACTGAAATAAATTACAATGATCAAGTCAACTGTCCAGTGTTTACACACTCACTGTTTAAGCGCGACAAATTGACCAATTAAATCGTGTGAATATTTTCTACCAGAAGACATAGTTACCCTTTACGATTGGTACAATGGTAAGGGAGGGTGGGTTTAATGTAAAGGCTGAAATAAGAAAAAAACGTAGCCTAGCTAGACAGGCAGCACAGAAAAGAATGGATTGACGCACTCCTAGCGCTAGCGGGTATGTTAAGCAAAAGCAAAAAAAGGAGAAATAAGCGAGAGGAGCACCTCTTTTACAAAGTAGGATGCCTTCTATCGTCAGCTTTTTTTTAAAAGAAGGTTTCTCATCAGAGGGGGCACCTGTTGCTAGTGCCATCTCGTCTGCTGATGTGGGCAATGAGGCTGACTTTTCTTGACTGAGGTGTACAATAGAACGCGTTATTTTTGCCCAAGGGTAACCACTGTCAAATTATCCTGGAACGCAGGTAGCAAACGCATTGAATCGAACGTTCAGAAAACAGGGTTATTATCCTGAATGTAGCTGAGTACGCCGCCTGAAAATATGGCACCGGAATTTTCAGGTCCACGTCCTTTTCTTAGTTCAATAACTAGCGACTTCTAGCAATACATGAAAAGTATGCCAGTTAGCACGTAGACACTTACACCTTAATGCTATCAAATGTTGGTTGCAATAAACATTGAGAAAGTGTATGAAAATACTGTTTATAGTTTTTGCTGCTTTGGCTAGGGCACCACTGGGACACATATCTTAAACTAAAGTTTAGGTTGTTTTCTTCAAAATATATGTAACAAACAAATAAACCTATTCAAAAGTCATAATGATGATGTTTTTGCTCCTTAAGACTCTGAAAATGGCCAGATTTAAATAATGTAATAAAAAAAAATCCGGGGGAGCATGCCCCCGAACTCGCCTAGAAGTTCTGACTCATGACCTCAGTATTTTTTGGGCCCTGCGTACGGCCCTGCACCCGTTCCTTACCTAGTGTGTAAAACAGGAGGTTAGTGATGGTATGTAAGCCCATGGGCAGCTTGCCTGTTCCAAGCCACGTGTTCCAAGTGTATCGGCCTGAACAGAACAGAAAGAAAACTGGGTTTTTAGCGCTACTTCTTAACAGTACAAAGCTAACGTATCCAAAAGTCTCACAGACCATATAACTTTGTTCCTCGCTCGAACCACAAACAATCAAACAACAGCTCTATCTATCAACCCAAAGAACACCGCCCTCTTGAACAGCGAACCGCGCCGGTCTTTTACATGGGCTGCTGGACCGCTGATTGGAGGTGGACCGATTGGGGGCTGGCCGCTGGTCACGCCGATATCCAACCACCGACACACCCTGCAAGCAGCTGAAGGGGAAAACAAAGGGGAGAACAGAACGAAACAGAAACACACACTACTACACTACACACACTACTACACGGACACAAACCGGGTTCAATCAAATGAAGGACACGGGTCCGTAACAACATCTCTACTAACACACAGGGTTAGAGCTGCTGACTGTAGATACTAAAGTATCCCTCAACACATCCCTACTGAAACACAGGGTTAGAGCTGCTGACTGTAGATACTAAAGTATCCCTCATCACATCCCTATTAAAACACAGGGTTAGAGCTGCTGACTGTAGATACTAAAGTATCCCTCATCACATCCCTACTAACACACAGGGTTAGAGCTGCTGACTGTAGATACTAAAGTATCCCTCATCACATCCCTACTAACACACAGGGTTAGAGCTGCTGACTGTAGATACTAAAGTATCCCTCATCACATCCCTACTAAAACACAGGCTTAGAGCTGCTGACTGTAGATACTAAAGTATCCCTCATCACATCCCTACTAAAACACAGGGTTAGAGCTGCTGACTGTAGATACTAAAGTATCCCTCATCACATCCCTACTAAAACACAGGGTTAGAGCTGCTGACTGTAGATACTAATGTATCCCTCATCACATCCCTACTAAAACACAGGCTTAGAGCTGCTGACTGTAGATACTAAAGCATCCCACATCACATCCCTGCTAAAACACAGGGTTAGAGCTGCTGACTGTAGATACTAAAGTATCCCTCATCACATCCCTACTAAAACACAGGGTTAGAGCTGCTGACTGTAGATACTATAGTATCCCTCATCACATCCCTACTAAAACACAGGGTTAGAGATGATGACTCTAGATACTAAAGTATCCCTCATCACATCCCTACTAAAACACAGGGTTAGAGCTACTGACTGTAGATACTAAAGTATCCCTCATCACATCCCTACTAAAACACAGGGTTAGAGATGCTGACTGCCAGCCTGGCTGACATACAGACCATGTGGTAAAGGTTCACAGTGAGAGATACAGAGTAACAACAGGTCTGGAAACCTGCCTGTCTGTCTCTCATTCATGTTGAACAGCAACATTAAAGCCTGGATCTGACCCTACTGATGAATGACTACAGCAACACATGTTGGACAGTATGATATATCTGTGGTGTCTACTGTAGTGGAAAAATTCTAGTGGCACTGTGTAGATTTGAATAGTCAAGAGATGGCCGTTTCAATACATTTATTTAGCTTGTACAAATTAGGAATTAACAAAGTACTTTGTCATCAGTCATAACGAAGGAGGTGCTAGCCACAGATCGTTCGCAAGAGTGATGAAGAACAACCCTAAAACCCTGCCTTATATAAACTTTAGATCAAATGGTTCTTCTGATGGTCAATCCATCAATGTAGCAAACTCTGTGATTGGTCAGCACTGCTCAGTGACAGTTTGACTCCATACCAAGTGTCCCACAGTTCTTTGATGTGGCATCTCTCCCCAAACCAGTAGATAGTAAAGCCACAGGAGTTCACCAGTCAAATGGTCAACTGTCCTTTGTGTGGAGATCTTCAAACAAGTATTTAATTAACACCACCCATGCAACAGGAAGGGTCAGAGCAGCTTGATCAGTTCATCTATCTTAAACTGCTCCCTCAGATGACAATAACAATACAATTCATCCTCCCCAGGTGTCATAAACTGCAAATGGCATCTCTACCAAATGGAGTTGATTCAACATTCATTGTATCAAGCTTATTAACCAACTTTAAACTTCTCTTAAAACACTGTATTGTAAATTTCCACCACACTACTTTAGTGATTTATGTTTGTAAGACACTTTGTTGTGTTTGTTGACAGGATGAGACAGCAGAGACCAGCCTCACCTGTACCCAGCTGTGTGTCCATGAAGAGTGACAGGTCTATGAATCGACCTATTGTGTTCAGTGATGGAGGAGGACCTTCTAATGAGGAAGGGTATGTACTGACCTCTGCTGGTTAAACTAAAACAGGGTTAGAGCTGCTGACTGTAGATACTAAAGTATCCCTCATCACATCCCTACTAAAACACAGGGTTAGAGCTGCTGACTGTAGATACTAAAGTATCCCTCATCACATCCCTACTAAAACACAGGGTTAGAGCTGCTGACTGTAGATACTAATGTATCCCTCATCACATCCCTACTAAAACACAGGCTTAGAGCTGCTGACTGTAGATACTAAAGCATCCCACATCACATCCCTGCTAAAACACAGGGTTAGAGCTGCTGACTGTAGATACTATAGTATCCCTCATCACATCCCTACTAAAACACAGGGTTAGAGCTGCTGACTGTAGATACTAAAGTATCCCTCATCACATCCCTACTAAAACACAGGGTTAGAGATGTTGACTGTAGATACTAAAGTATCCCTCATCACATCCCTACTAAAACACAGGGTTAGAGATGATGACTCTAGATACTAAAGTATCCCTCATCACATCCCTACTAAAACACAGGGTTAGAGCTACTGACTGTAGATACTAAAGTATCCCTCATCACATCCCTACTAAAACACAGGGTTAGAGATGCTGACTGCCAGCCTGGCTGACATACAGACCATGTGGTAAAGGTTCACAGTGAGAGATACAGAGTAACAACAGGTCTGGAAACCTGCCTGTCTGTCTCTCATTCATGTTGAACAGCAACATTAAAGCCTGGATCTGACCCTACTGATGAATGACTACAGCAACACATGTTGGACAGTATGATATATCTGTGGTGTCTACTGTAGTGGAAAAATTCTAGTGGCACTGTGTAGATTTGAATAGTCAAGAGATGGCCGTTTCAATACATTTATTTAGCTTGTACAAATTAGGAATTAACAAAGTACTTTGTCATCAGTCATAACGAAGGAGGTGCTAGCCACAGATCGTTCGCAAGAGTGATGAAGAACAACCCTAAAACCCTGCCTTATATAAACTTTAGATCAAATGGTTCTTCTGATGGTCAATCCATCAATGTAGCAAACTCTGTGATTGGTCAGCACTGCTCAGTGACAGTTTGACTCCATACCAAGTGTCCCACAGTTCTTTGATGTGGCATCTCTCCCCAAACCAGTAGATAGTAAAGCCACAGGAGTTCACCAGTCAAATGGTCAACTGTCCTTTGTGTGGAGATCTTCAAACAAGTATTTAATTAACACCACCCATGCAACAGGAAGGGTCAGAGCAGCTTGATCAGTTCATCTATCTTAAACTGCTCCCTCAGATGACAATAACAATACAATTCATCCTCCCCAGGTGTCATAAACTGCAAATGGCATCTCTACCAAATGGAGTTGATTCAACATTCATTGTATCAAGCTTATTAACCAACTTTAAACTTCTCTTAAAACACTGTATTGTAAATTTCCACCACACTACTTTAGTGATTTATGTTTGTAAGACACTTTGTTGTGTTTGTTGACAGGATGAGACAGCAGAGACCAGCCTCACCTGTACCCAGCTGTGTGTCCATGAAGAGTGACAGGTCTATGAATCGACCTATTGTGTTCAGTGATGGAGGAGGACCTTCTAATGAGGAAGGGTATGTACTGACCTCTGCTGGTTAAACTAAAACAGGGTTAGAGCTGCTGACTGTAGATACTAAAGTATCCCTCATCACATCCCTACTAAAACACAGGGTTAGAGCTGCTGACTGTAGATACTAAAGTATCCCTCATCACATCCCTACTAAAACACAGGGTTAGAGCTGCTGACTGTAGATACTAATGTATCCCTCATCACATCCCTACTAAAACACAGGCTTAGAGCTGCTGACTGTAGATACTAAAGCATCCCACATCACATCCCTGCTAAAACACAGGGTTAGAGCTGCTGACTGTAGATACTATAGTATCCCTCATCACATCCCTACTAAAACACAGGGTTAGAGCTGCTGACTGTAGATACTAAAGTATCCCTCATCACATCCCTACTAAAACACAGGGTTAGAGATGTTGACTGTAGATACTAAAGTATCCCTCATCACATCCCTACTAAAACACAGGGTTAGAGATGATGACTCTAGATACTAAAGTATCCCTCATCACATCCCTACTAAAACACAGGGTTAGAGCTACTGACTGTAGATACTAAAGTATCCCTCATCACATCCCTACTAAAACACAGGGTTAGAGATGCTGACTGCCAGCCTGGCTGACATACAGACCATGTGGTAAAGGTTCACAGTGAGAGATACAGAGTAACAACAGGTCTGGAAACCTGCCTGTCTGTCTCTCATTCATGTTGAACAGCAACATTAAAGCCTGGATCTGACCCTACTGATGAATGACTACAGCAACACATGTTGGACAGTATGATATATCTGTGGTGTCTACTGTAGTGGAAAAATTCTAGTGGCACTGTGTAGATTTGAATAGTCAAGAGATGGCCGTTTCAATACATTTATTTAGCTTGTACAAATTAGGAATTAACAAAGTACTTTGTCATCAGTCATAACGAAGGAGGTGCTAGCCACAGATCGTTCGCAAGAGTGATGAAGAACAACCCTAAAACCCTGCCTTATATAAACTTTAGATCAAATGGTTCTTCTGATGGTCAATCCATCAATGTAGCAAACTCTGTGATTGGTCAGCACTGCTCAGTGACAGTTTGACTCCATACCAAGTGTCCCACAGTTCTTTGATGTGGCATCTCTCCCCAAACCAGTAGATAGTAAAGCCACAGGAGTTCACCAGTCAAATGGTCAACTGTCCTTTGTGTGGAGATCTTCAAACAAGTATTTAATTAACACCACCCATGCAACAGGAAGGGTCAGAGCAGCTTGATCAGTTCATCTATCTTAAACTGCTCCCTCAGATGACAATAACAATACAATTCATCCTCCCCAGGTGTCATAAACTGCAAATGGCATCTCTACCAAATGGAGTTGATTCAACATTCATTGTATCAAGCTTATTAACCAACTTTAAACTTCTCTTAAAACACTGTATTGTAAATTTCCACCACACTACTTTAGTGATTTATGTTTGTAAGACACTTTGTTGTGTTTGTTGACAGGATGAGACAGCAGAGACCAGCCTCACCTGTACCCAGCTGTGTGTCCATGAAGAGTGACAGGTCTATGAATCGACCTATTGTGTTCAGTGATGGAGGAGGACCTTCTAATGAGGAAGGGTATGTACTGACCTCTGCTGGTTAAACTAAAACAGGGTTAGAGCTGCTGACTGTAGATACTAAAGTATCCCTCATCACATCCCTACTAAAACACAGGGTTAGAGCTGCTGACTGTAGATACTAAAGTATCCCTCATCACATCCCTACTAAAACACAGGGTTAGAGCTGCTGACTGTAGATACTAATGTATCCCTCATCACATCCCTACTAAAACACAGGCTTAGAGCTGCTGACTGTAGATACTAAAGCATCCCACATCACATCCCTACTAAAACACAGGGTTAGAGCTGCTGACTGTAGATACTATAGTATCCCTCATCACATCCCTACTAAAACACAGGGTTAGAGCTGCTGACTGTAGATACTAAAGTATCCCTCATCACATCCCTACTAAAACACAGGGTTAGAGATGTTGACTGTAGATACTAAAGTATCCCTCATCACATCCCTACTAAAACACAGGGTTAGAGATGATGACTCTAGATACTAAAGTATCCCTCATCACATCCCTACTAAAACACAGGGTTAGAGCTACTGACTGTAGATACTAAAGTATCCCTCATCACATCCCTACTAAAACACAGGGTTAGAGATGCTGACTGCCAGCCTGGCTGACATACAGACCATGTGGTAAAGGTTCACAGTGAGAGATACAGAGTAACAACAGGTCTGGAAACCTGCCTGTCTGTCTCTCATTCATGTTGAACAGCAACATTAAAGCCTGGATCTGACCCTACTGATGAATGACTACAGCAACACATGTTGGACAGTATGATATATCTGTGGTGTCTACTGTAGTGGAAAAATTCTAGTGGCACTGTGTAGATTTGAATAGTCAAGAGATGGCCGTTTCAATACATTTATTTAGCTTGTACAAATTAGGAATTAACAAAGTACTTTGTCATCAGTCATAACGAAGGAGGTGCTAGCCACAGATCGTTCGCAAGAGTGATGAAGAACAACCCTAAAACCCTGCCTTATATAAACTTTAGATCAAATGGTTCTTCTGATGGTCAATCCATCAATGTAGCAAACTCTGTGATTGGTCAGCACTGCTCAGTGACAGTTTGACTCCATACCAAGTGTCCCACAGTTCTTTGATGTGGCATCTCTCCCCAAACCAGTAGATAGTAAAGCCACAGGAGTTCACCAGTCAAATGGTCAACTGTCCTTTGTGTGGAGATCTTCAAACAAGTATTTAATTAACACCACCCATGCAACAGGAAGGGTCAGAGCAGCTTGATCAGTTCATCTATCTTAAACTGCTCCCTCAGATGACAATAACAATACAATTCATCCTCCCCAGGTGTCATAAACTGCAAATGGCATCTCTACCAAATGGAGTTGATTCAACATTCATTGTATCAAGCTTCTTAACCAACTTTAAACTTCTCTTAAAACACTGTATTGTAAATTTCCACCACACTACTTTAGTGATTTATGTTTGTAAGACACTTTGTTGTGTTTGTTGACAGGATGAGACAGCAGAGACCAGCCTCACCTGTACCCAGCTGTGTGTCCATGAAGAGTGACAGGTCTATGAATCGACCTATTGTGTTCAGTGATGGAGGAGGACCTTCTAATGAGGAAGGGTATGTACTGACCTCTGCTGGTTAAACTAAAACAGGGTTAGAGCTGCTGACTGTAGATACTAAAGTATCCCTCATCACATCCCTACTAAAACACAGGGTTAGAGCTGCTAAATGTAGATACTAAAGTATCCCTCATCACATCCCTACTAAAACACAGGGTTAGAGCTGCTGACTGTAGATACTAAAGTATCCCACATCACATCCCTACTAAAACACAGGGTTAGAGCTGCTGACTGTAGATACTATAGTATCCCTCATCACATCCCTACTAAAACACAGGGTTAGAGCTGCTGACTGTAGATACTAAAGTATCCCTCATCACATCCCTACTAAAACACAGGGTTAGAGATGCTGACTGTAGATACTAAAGTATCCCTCATCACATCCCTACTAAAACACAGGGTTAGAGCTGCTGACTGTAGATACTAAAGTATCCCTCATCACATCCCTACTAAAACACAGGGTTAGAGATGTTGACTGTAGATACTAAAGTATCCCTCATCACATCCCTACTAAAACACAGGGTTAGAGCTGCTGACTGTAGATACTAAAGTATCCCTCATCACATCCCTACTAAAACACAGGGTTAGAGATGTTGACTGTAGATACTAAAGTATCCCTCATCACATCCCTACTAAAACACAGGGTTAGAGCTGCTGACTGTAGATACTATAGTATCCCTCATCACATCCCTACTAAAACACAGGGTTAGAGCTGCTGACTGTAGATACTAAAGTATCCCTCATCACATCCCTACTAAAACACAGGGTTAGAGATGCTGACTGTAGATACTAAAGTATCCCTCATCACATCCCTACTAAAACACAGGGTTAGAGATGCTGACTGTAGATACTAAAGTATCCCTCATCACATCCCTACTAAAACACAGGGTTAGAGCTGCTGACTGTAGATACTAAAGTATCCCTCATCACATCCCTACTAAAACACAGGGTTAGAGATGATGACTCTAGATACTAAAGTATCCCTCATCACATCCCTACTAAAACACAGGGTTAGAGCTACTGACTGTAGATACTAAAGTATCCCTCATCACATCCCTACTAAAACACAGGGTTAGAGATGCTGACTGCCAGCCTGGCTGACATACAGACCATGTGGTAAAGGTTCACAGTGAGAGATACAGAGTAACAACAGGTCTGGAAACCTGCCTGTCTGTCTCTCATTCATGTTGAACAGCAACATTAAAGCCTGGATCTGACCCTACTGATGAATGACTACAGCAACACATGTTGGACAGTATGATATATCTGTGGTGTCTACTGTAGTGGAAAAATTCTAGTGGCACTGTGTAGATTTGAATAGTCAAGAGATGGCCGTTTCAATACATTTATTTAGCTTGTACAAATTAGGAATTAACAAAGTACTTTGTCATCAGTCATAACGAAGGAGGTGCTAGCCACAGATCGTTCGCAAGAGTGATGAAGAACAACCCTAAAACCCTGCCTTATATAAACTTTAGATCAAATGGTTCTTCTGATGGTCAATCCATCAATGTAGCAAACTCTGTGATTGGTCAGCACTGCTCAGTGACAGTTTGACTCCATACCAAGTGTCCCACAGTTCTTTGATGTGGCATCTCTCCCCAAACCAGTAGATAGTAAAGCCACAGGAGTTCACCAGTCAAATGGTCAACTGTCCTTTGTGTGGAGATCTTCAAACAAGTATTTAATTAACACCACCCATGCAACAGGAAGGGTCAGAGCAGCTTGATCAGTTCATCTATCTTAAACTGCTCCCTCAGATGACAATAACAATACAATTCATCCTCCCCAGGTGTCATAAACTGCAAATGGCATCTCTACCAAATGGAGTTGATTCAACATTCATTGTATCAAGCTTATTAACCAACTTTAAACTTCTCTTAAAACACTGTATTGTAAATTTCCACCACACTACTTTAGTGATTTATGTTTGTAAGACACTTTGTTGTGTTTGTTGACAGGATGAGACAGCAGAGACCAGCCTCACCTGTACCCAGCTGTGTGTCCATGAAGAGTGACAGGTCTATGAATCGACCTATTGTGTTCAGTGATGGAGGAGGACCTTCTAATGAGGAAGGGTATGTACTGACCTCTGCTGGTTAAACTAAAACAGGGTTAGAGCTGCTGACTGTAGATACTAAAGTATCCCTCATCACATCCCTACTAAAACACAGGGTTAGAGCTGCTGACTGTAGATACTAAAGTATCCCTCATCACATCCCTACTAAAACACAGGGTTAGAGCTGCTGACTGTAGATACTAATGTATCCCTCATCACATCCCTACTAAAACACAGGCTTAGAGCTGCTGACTGTAGATACTAAAGCATCCCACATCACATCCCTGCTAAAACACAGGGTTAGAGCTGCTGACTGTAGATACTATAGTATCCCTCATCACATCCCTACTAAAACACAGGGTTAGAGCTGCTGACTGTAGATACTAAAGTATCCCTCATCACATCCCTACTAAAACACAGGGTTAGAGATGTTGACTGTAGATACTAAAGTATCCCTCATCACATCCCTACTAAAACACAGGGTTAGAGATGATGACTCTAGATACTAAAGTATCCCTCATCACATCCCTACTAAAACACAGGGTTAGAGCTACTGACTGTAGATACTAAAGTATCCCTCATCACATCCCTACTAAAACACAGGGTTAGAGATGCTGACTGCCAGCCTGGCTGACATACAGACCATGTGGTAAAGGTTCACAGTGAGAGATACAGAGTAACAACAGGTCTGGAAACCTGCCTGTCTGTCTCTCATTCATGTTGAACAGCAACATTAAAGCCTGGATCTGACCCTACTGATGAATGACTACAGCAACACATGTTGGACAGTATGATATATCTGTGGTGTCTACTGTAGTGGAAAAATTCTAGTGGCACTGTGTAGATTTGAATAGTCAAGAGATGGCCGTTTCAATACATTTATTTAGCTTGTACAAATTAGGAATTAACAAAGTACTTTGTCATCAGTCATAACGAAGGAGGTGCTAGCCACAGATCGTTCGCAAGAGTGATGAAGAACAACCCTAAAACCCTGCCTTATATAAACTTTAGATCAAATGGTTCTTCTGATGGTCAATCCATCAATGTAGCAAACTCTGTGATTGGTCAGCACTGCTCAGTGACAGTTTGACTCCATACCAAGTGTCCCACAGTTCTTTGATGTGGCATCTCTCCCCAAACCAGTAGATAGTAAAGCCACAGGAGTTCACCAGTCAAATGGTCAACTGTCCTTTGTGTGGAGATCTTCAAACAAGTATTTAATTAACACCACCCATGCAACAGGAAGGGTCAGAGCAGCTTGATCAGTTCATCTATCTTAAACTGCTCCCTCAGATGACAATAACAATACAATTCATCCTCCCCAGGTGTCATAAACTGCAAATGGCATCTCTACCAAATGGAGTTGATTCAACATTCATTGTATCAAGCTTATTAACCAACTTTAAACTTCTCTTAAAACACTGTATTGTAAATTTCCACCACACTACTTTAGTGATTTATGTTTGTAAGACACTTTGTTGTGTTTGTTGACAGGATGAGACAGCAGAGACCAGCCTCACCTGTACCCAGCTGTGTGTCCATGAAGAGTGACAGGTCTATGAATCGACCTATTGTGTTCAGTGATGGAGGAGGACCTTCTAATGAGGAAGGGTATGTACTGACCTCTGCTGGTTAAACTAAAACAGGGTTAGAGCTGCTGACTGTAGATACTAAAGTATCCCTCATCACATCCCTACTAAAACACAGGGTTAGAGCTGCTGACTGTAGATACTAAAGTATCCCTCATCACATCCCTACTAAAACACAGGGTTAGAGCTGCTGACTGTAGATACTAATGTATCCCTCATCACATCCCTACTAAAACACAGGCTTAGAGCTGCTGACTGTAGATACTAAAGCATCCCACATCACATCCCTACTAAAACACAGGGTTAGAGCTGCTGACTGTAGATACTATAGTATCCCTCATCACATCCCTACTAAAACACAGGGTTAGAGCTGCTGACTGTAGATACTAAAGTATCCCTCATCACATCCCTACTAAAACACAGGGTTAGAGATGATGACTCTAGATACTAAAGTATCCCTCATCACATCCCTACTAAAACACAGGGTTAGAGATGATGACTCTAGATACTAAAGTATCCCTCATCACATCCCTACTAAAACACAGGGTTAGAGCTACTGACTGTAGATACTAAAGTATCCCTCATCACATCCCTACTAAAACACAGGGTTAGAGATGCTGACTGCCAGCCTGGCTGACATACAGACCATGTGGTAAAGGTTCACAGTGAGAGATACAGAGTAACAACAGGTCTGGAAACCTGCCTGTCTGTCTCTCATTCATGTTGAACAGCAACATTAAAGCCTGGATCTGACCCTACTGATGAATGACTACAGCAACACATGTTGGACAGTATGATATATCTGTGGTGTCTACTGTAGTGGAAAAATTCTAGTGGCACTGTGTAGATTTGAATAGTCAAGAGATGGCCGTTTCAATACATTTATTTAGCTTGTACAAATTAGGAATTAACAAAGTACTTTGTCATCAGTCATAACGAAGGAGGTGCTAGCCACAGATCGTTCGCAAGAGTGATGAAGAACAACCCTAAAACCCTGCCTTATATAAACTTTAGATCAAATGGTTCTTCTGATGGTCAATCCATCAATGTAGCAAACTCTGTGATTGGTCAGCACTGCTCAGTGACAGTTTGACTCCATACCAAGTGTCCCACAGTTCTTTGATGTGGCATCTCTCCCCAAACCAGTAGATAGTAAAGCCACAGGAGTTCACCAGTCAAATGGTCAACTGTCCTTTGTGTGGAGATCTTCAAACAAGTATTTAATTAACACCACCCATGCAACAGGAAGGGTCAGAGCAGCTTGATCAGTTCATCTATCTTAAACTGCTCCCTCAGATGACAATAACAATACAATTCATCCTCCCCAGGTGTCATAAACTGCAAATGGCATCTCTACCAAATGGAGTTGATTCAACATTCATTGTATCAAGCTTCTTAACCAACTTTAAACTTCTCTTAAAACACTGTATTGTAAATTTCCACCACACTACTTTAGTGATTTATGTTTGTAAGACACTTTGTTGTGTTTGTTGACAGGATGAGACAGCAGAGACCAGCCTCACCTGTACCCAGCTGTGTGTCCATGAAGAGTGACAGGTCTATGAATCGACCTATTGTGTTCAGTGATGGAGGAGGACCTTCTAATGAGGAAGGGTATGTACTGACCTCTGCTGGTTAAACTAAAACAGGGTTAGAGCTGCTGACTGTAGATACTAAAGTATCCCTCATCACATCCCTACTAAAACACAGGGTTAGAGCTGCTAAATGTAGATACTAAAGTATCCCTCATCACATCCCTACTAAAACACAGGGTTAGAGCTGCTGACTGTAGATACTAAAGTATCCCACATCACATCCCTACTAAAACACAGGGTTAGAGCTGCTGACTGTAGATACTATAGTATCCCTCATCACATCCCTACTAAAACACAGGGTTAGAGCTGCTGACTGTAGATACTAAAGTATCCCTCATCACATCCCTACTAAAACACAGGGTTAGAGATGCTGACTGTAGATACTAAAGTATCCCTCATCACATCCCTACTAAAACACAGGGTTAGAGCTGCTGACTGTAGATACTAAAGTATCCCTCATCACATCCCTACTAAAACACAGGGTTAGAGCTGCTGACTGTAGATACTAAAGTATCCCTCATCACATCCCTACTAAAACACAGGGTTAGAGCTACTGACTGTAGATACTAAAGTATCCCTCATCACATCCCTACTAAAACACAGGGTTAGAGATGCTGACTGCCAGCCTGGCTGACATACAGACCATGTGGTAAAGGTTCACAGTGAGAGATACAGAGTAACAACAGGTCTGGAAACCTGCCTGTCTGTCTCTCATTCATGTTGAACAGCAACATTAAAGCCTGGATCTGACCCTACTGATGAATGACTACAGCAACACATGTTGGACAGTATGATATATCTGTGGTGTCTACTGTAGTGGAAAAATTCTAGTGGCACTGTGTAGATTTGAATAGTCAAGAGATGGCCGTTTCAATACATTTATTTAGCTTGTACAAATTAGGAATTAACAAAGTACTTTGTCATCAGTCATAACGAAGGAGGTGCTAGCCACAGATCGTTCGCAAGAGTGATGAAGAACAACCCTAAAACCCTGCCTTATATAAACTTTAGATCAAATGGTTCTTCTGATGGTCAATCCATCAATGTAGCAAACTCTGTGATTGGTCAGCACTGCTCAGTGACAGTTTGACTCCATACCAAGTGTCCCACAGTTCTTTGATGTGGCATCTCTCCCCAAACCAGTAGATAGTAAAGCCACAGGAGTTCACCAGTCAAATGGTCAACTGTCCTTTGTGTGGACATCTTCAAACAAGTATTTAATTAACACCACCCATGCAACAGGAAGGGTCAGAGCAGCTTGATCAGTTCATCTATCTTAAACTGCTCCCTCAGATGACAATAACAATACAATTCATCCTCCCCAGGTGTCATAAACTGCAAATGGCATCTCTACCAAATGGAGTTGATTCAACATTCATTGTATCAAGCTTCTTAACCAACTTTAAACTTCTCTTAAAACACTGTATTGTAAATTTCCACCACACTACTTTAGTGATTTATGTTTGTAAGACACTTTGTTGTGTTTGTTGACAGGATGAGACAGCAGAGACCAGCCTCACCTGTACCCAGCTGTGTGTCCATGAAGAGTGACAGGTCTATGAATCGACCTATTGTGTTCAGTGATGGAGGAGGACCTTCTAATGAGGAAGGGTATGTACTGACCTCTGCTGGTTAAACTAAAACAGGGTTAGAGCTGCTGACTGTAGATACTAAAGTATCCCTCATCACATCCCTACTAAAACACAGGGTTAGAGCTTCTGACTGTAGATACTAAAGTATCCCTCATCACATCACATATAAATAGAATATAATTGTAAATGGAGGCTGTGACTGTGTCCCTGTTGTTATGGTTACTTATTTCATTCACTTTGTACAGGCTCATATACTATGTAGCCAGCGCAATAATTTAGAACGGTGAACAGATAGTTTTGCTGCAACTACGTAAGTAGGTGTCCGTATATCACCGGATAATGGACACCCCTGCAGCCAATCAGAATCAAGTATTCACCCAGACCATGGTATAATTAATATTATTTCTTTAACGTGGTGTTGGTCTTCTCTGTATGTATCTATGGTTTAACCACTAGACCACCATCAGACACATCAACACCTTTGACCTCCTTGTTGGGTTTGATCAGTGAGAGACAGGACCACAACCTACCAGTCCACTGTGCTGCTTTAATGTTGAACTTTACCTGATATTAACACAGAGACACAACCACAACACAACCACAACAAACTACCCTGAAACAAATGCAATTATGCAAGCCATACCATACTGCCGTTAGGTCATTCCATGTCGGTGCAGACAAATGATTCAAAGCTGCTCTCTTTAATTCAGTAGAGACTAGAGCGAACTCCAGGATAAGTCTGTGAGTTACTTCTCCACCTTAAAAGACTTGACATTTATTGTAAACATTTTGTTATAATAGCTTTATATACAAATAAGAAAGATCAGTGTAGCTCTAGTGAACATTTGACAACGATAACCTACCTACACACATACACACACACACACACACACACACACACACACACACACACAGACACACAGACAGCATGAGAGTCAGTGTCCAGCCCTGCAGGTACCAGGCCTGGTATGAGCACAGACCGGGCGGGGCTCAGCCCACTTAGACTGGTTGAGACCAGAAGGTCTTAAACTCCTGGGTGGAGGAGTGCTGCAGTGTCTAAAGCAGGCTGCTAGCAAACATGCAGCCCTGTGTGAGGTGGACCCTGATGTCATTCTTCAGTGTCTGGTTGAA